>NW_007578237.1:112629-118630 GCF_000690725.1 Stegastes partitus
CTGCTCATCAGCAAAGGCCTCTCATTGGACCGCTGCTCATCAGCAAAGGCCTCTCATTGGTCCGCTGCTCATCAGCAAAGGCCTCTCATTGGTCCACTGCTCATCAGCAAAGGCCTCTCATTGGTCCACCACAGTTTGTTTGTTTTTCTAAATGATTCTTTTCAACCACAATTCAAACCAACGTCTTATTTCACTAAATTATAATTTAGCAAAGTTTTATTTATCATTTTTCCAGTTTCCAGTTATCTGAGTGACGGTTGTGACTTTTGCCTTTTCTTTAGTGGAGGACATGAACACATCTGAGGACGGCTGTATGTAAATGAACTCTTTCCTCAGGTAAACTAAATTTCGCGCCCCGTTAAACCAGGTGTGGAGTTCAGGGTTTATTTCCGATTTCCAGCTCTGGCTCATCGTTGTTTCATGAGCAGGGAGCAGAGATTTGGTCAAATTCTTCCATCAAAGCGTTCGTGAGTGACGCTTCTCTGAAGGCTTCTGACAAGTAATCAGATATCAGTGAGTGAAGCGTGTCAGCTTTGGGCGGAGACGAAGCTCCCAGAAAAACGGCTGGAGGTCTGGATTTGGTGAAATAGGTTGAAGTGCTCTGACGATGAGCTGAACCACGGAGGTCTGACGCTGACTGATCACGACAGAAAGCAGCAAAATCCATTCTGACAGATCGATGCCTCAGAATCTCGTCTAAGATTTCACGTCTGGCCTGAATCCTGCTGGAACTATTTTTAACAATATTACAGCATTTCTCCTTTTTCATTTTATGCATTTTTTATGCACGTTTGCAGTTTTTGAAATACAAACATAACGGACAGTGAAAGCACACGTCTCATATCAATGAACATTAAAAAACAATAAAACTTCCGTTGTTTTGACATCAAAAGACTATAAATGAACAAATATCTTCATAAATTTATGGTAATTTGCTAATATTTCCCTTTCATTAATAGATGCAAATAAAAATACAAAAAATAAACTGAATTAACATGTTTAATGTAAAATGATTTATATTTTTAAAACGTCTAACGTTGAATAGCAACTAAACTTCCTGTTTTTCAACTTAAAAAGACAAAACAAATCATAAATTTATCATAATGTCACAAATATTTCCTTATAATTTACTGGATGCAACTGTTCAATTCAAGGTTAATGTAAATATATTATGAATATTTGATGAAATGATTGACTATGAACAGACACAGAAGTGTTGGTTCTGTAGTTTTACAGAGCGATGTGATGATTACAGTTGAACACTGAAGTCATGTGTTTTCATTGATATATGTGTGATTAGAGTTTTATCTTTTATATATTGTAGGTTATTGAATAGCTTTCAGTGTCCTTCATGAAACATTCAAACTAAAAAGCCCAATACGAGCATGTTATCTGCTGGACTGTGTCTGTCTGTAGACTTATGTTATGTTTCAGTATGTTTTTGGCCCCACAGCTGCTGGAAAACGTCTTTTTTTTTTTTAACTTATTTTTGTCTTATAGTTTCTGAGATCATCCTGTTTTCTGAGAAACGTAGACCAGTCCTGTGTTCATCCACTTCCTGGAAGGTTTCACCGTCCAAAGCACCGTCTGTGTTTCCCCGTTAAAATTCAGATGAAACACCAAATCTGACAGAACCTGATCTGGCGCCATGTTGAGCTGGATTTCAGCCGTCATTCTTCACCCCAGAACCTGCTGGGACATGTTCTGCTCGTCGCTGCTGTTGTCCTGAAACCCAAGGTGTTCAAAAACAGGAAGCGACAGAAATAAAATGGGTCAATTATGACTTATATAACGGGGAAACCTTTTGTGAGGCTCCCTCCACCTCTCCAAAGTTATTTAACAGTATGATTCACATCAAAGCACTCGGGACCCCTGCTGCTAAACTCAAAGGCCAGACAGCCAATCTCCACTCTGACGCTCTAATAACCGTCCCTTTATGAAGTTCATAAAGCCACTCCTCACCGGATCGCTGCAGACGGCGGGCCGGGCTAATAGCTGGAAAAGCAGCGCAGAACGCCACCTCGCCTGGACTCCTTTGAACTGAACCGTATGCAGATTGGACGGGGGGGCGACCGTACGACTGCTGGATCTGAAAAGACTCTCCGTGTGCACGTGCATGTGTGTGTGTGTGTGTGTGTGTGTGAGTGTGTGTGTATCTGTGTGTCCTCATCCTTATCCCGGCACAGCAGGGGACGGACATGAAAGCCTCTCGACGCTGTTTGGTAATTGCAAAGTCCTGCGTTCTGCCTAAACAGCACAAGAGGAGACGACCTCATCAGAAGAACCCGGACAGACGTGCACACACCTTTGGGCCAGCTGACCAATCAATAGCGTTGGCCGTGGAAAAGCATAAAGAAGTGTGCACGGGGCACTTTCTCCTCTCCACACAGGCCTTTCTTTGTTGTGTGTAACCTTTTGATCTAAATGAAAAAAATGGGGGCTTAGGTAGGCCAACGTGTTGGAGAGGGAGGTTATGCTAAAAGGGGTGGAGGGGGGGGAGGTGCAACCTTTTCATGTTACCTCTCCTCTGTTCGGCTTTATAACGAATGTCAACGCTGATAACAAAGCCTCATTTGCATATCATAATCCCCATCTCTCGACCTTCTGATCAGGTGTACTTGGAAGCATGGCTGTGTTCTTTCAAAAAGAAAAAGAGATAGAGAGCAAGAGAGGAAAAAACTCTGTTCACTTTGAAAGCTGTTTGAAGTTCTCTGCCAGAGTTCAAATAACACTAAAACATGTGCATGGCATTGAGTGGCTGATTTGTATTAAAAAGAAGAAAGGCGGAGGGATGGAGGGATGAAAGGAGGTCAGGGAGGGGAGACGGAGGAACTTTCTGGAGCTGGTAAGGCCAAAATCCTTTGGATCTCATGTCAGTACATATGTAGAGCAGAGGCCCTTTTATATTCAACCTTTGAACTGGAGCTTAATGTGCTGGGCGCCCTGATGAAATCCTGCTATTCTCCCTCCAATTCCCATTTCATCTTTTTGCTATTATTTAACTGCAGGAAATCGCCAACGTTATCTCAGTTTTCTTCATCACCAAAGCAGCGTCTCCCCTTTTTTCTCCCTTTTGGGCTTCGCGCTACCAGACAGCTGAGCTAAACTGGTCGGCCGAGCTTCAAAGGAGCTGCTGCCGGCCGATGGAGGAAGGAGGCTGGGATCTGTGGCGGCGCTTTCTGCAGAGGTCAAGGTGTGTGTCTGTGTGTGAGTGTTATTAGCAACTCTGCATGTCATGGCAACACATCCAAAGGTCACGGACCACCCCAGCTGTGTGTTCACACACTCCATCATCCGCCACCTCGCTCATCAACAGTGGCTCGACTGTTCGTCCGGGCCCACTGTTTGGACGGTTACCAATACACCGTGGTTCTGCCCTCTCCCTGTCAGATACTCCTTCTTGGCGTGGACACAGTGTTCTCTGCAGCCTATGGTTTCTGAATCCCAGTTGTGAAGACCAGACGTCCTTTCCCATGTGTGAAGAAGGCCTCCAGCAGAGCTGCTGCTGCTCCTCAACATTCTCATAGTCCTCCGTTTGGCCGGAGTTGTAAAGCCAGGCCCTGGGAGTCGCCCGCCTCCACTCTGATCCACTCAGCTCAGCTCTGCAGCAGAGGCTGTCCTGCCAGCTCCTTTATCCCCGCTACCGCACACCCAGGGCAGGCAAAGCCAGACTGACAGTCCCCCGCTGCCTCCAGACCTTCCGTCTCATTTCCCCGTGTAGCCGCCCACCACCCCTCTCGGCTTTTCAATCTTCGAAGCAATTAGAAGGAGATCCCTTTCTTTTGTCGTCTATCTGCGCAGAGAAGGAAAGCGAGAGAATGAGGAAAAAAGAAGAAGGAGGGCCAAGTTGTTGTTGGTGGTGGAGCTCAGGCCTAGCCAGGAGCCACTTGTGAAGCCCTGGGTATTAGGACTCACAAGGTTTGTTTGGAAAGGCTTCTCCAGGGGCCAAAGTGGGATTACGTTGCAGATTGCAAGTTCCCATGGAAGGGGCCTATACCAGCGAGGGCTTTGGTGGGTGGGTTTCAGGTTGGGGGCCATAGAAGAGGTCTTTATGAGTTTGGGGTCTGTGTGAATGGAAAGGGCCAACTCCCAGCATGCTAGCCCTCCATATTAGATGGACACAGAGAGGCTATTGAAGCTACCCAGACATCCCCCCTTTATTTCTGTCCTTTTCTCTCCCTCTCTCTCTCCACTCTCCAAGGCTTCGCTGTTTGCGAGTCAAGAAAAGAGTAAAAGGCTGTTCTGGGAGCTCAAATGATTCTTGTGTTCATTTTTTTTTTTTTTTTTTTGCGATGAAAACACCATCTGTGATTTTGAGCAAACGTAATCCGATACGACTGTCAGAAGCTCCAGGTAACCGCTGCAGCAGGCCGCCCAATTATTTCAGCCGAATTTAACCGGAATTCATTGAAATCAACCTAAAATGATGGTTTAAATCGGTCGACCATCAAGAGGTCTTCAAAAACAGATAGCATCGAAAATGTGCCAGTTCCAAGAGTTTTTTAATTAATGGGTAAAAATAATTCTCTCATCAAGCCTTTGCTGCGTTTTCCTCCTAATAGATGAACTCACAACAGGAAAAAACAAACAGAACAGAAGATTGATTGAAAAATGGAAAGAAATGTAAATACTGCAAAGGAAGCAGAAAAAACAGCAACACAAATGATGAAACTGTACTAAAGTCAAAGGATAGAAAGGGTGATCCAGTCAAAGATGTCTATGGTCAAAGCTTCATTAATAATAGCACATAAGCTAATAACAGCACAACTATAAACAGCAAACCAAAATGGCTGACTTCTTTTGATTTACCTCCGTTAACTGCAGCACATTTTTACTACAAGTCAAACAACTGTGTGAGTTGGCGTCTCTGTGAAGACTCACTGTATGAGCTGATAAACACATCAGCTGGAAAAGCAAAGCACGGGTTCAGGCTGCCAGCAGCCACAAATCAGACCGTTCATGGACAATCTGACCGTCGCTTTGTGGCGGGTGGCAGCTTGTGAGGTGGCTGTAGAAGGACGGACGAGTAAATATGTCCACTAGTGACCAGATACATTTGGTCTCTATTTCAGATCTGACCAGCTGCAGGAGGAGTTCAGGCAGGAGTAAGATCCACGGAGGAAGAACGAAGGACCGGCAAAACCAGGATCTCAAAGAACTCTAATCATAATATGATAATGCTCGATGGCACACCGACAGAGAAAACACTGAAGAAGTCAAGTGAAAAGGCAATGAACCACTTCTATGTCAGTGTTTCTACTCATGAAATACACCCGGGTGCAATCCTGGTCTGTCTACATCCAGAGGACAATCTGAGCTGGTGTTTATTTGCTGCTGATATTTCTTAAATGTTCATATTATCCCTGTTGCTGCTGTGATGAAGCTAGTTTACCTACTGTGGATTAATAAAAGCTTATCGTATCATAATCCATCAACTGCATCAAGGAAGGAATGAAATCAGACCCAAGTCCAACAAGAAGCAGCTGTGAGATGACTGTGGAGAAAACTGCAGCTCCCTGAAGCTGCAACAAACAGAAGAAAGGCGGCTGGCTGTGATGGAGCCCAGAGCTGCAGCAGCTGGAGCAGGTGTGTGAAGCCCGGGTGAAGACCAGGTCCAACACGTGGGATGTTCCTCATCCAGGCAGTCACCTGTCGGCGCTGGAAGGTCGCGACAGAAAAGCAGCAGCAGCAAGAGTGTCATGTTGACTCTGGCACAAAGGAGACAAATTGAGCTGGAGGAGGACGGCCGGGCCGGGCCGGGCTGGGCCGGGCCAGGAGGGACTTGGCGAGCAGCACCGGGCCGCCAGCTGAAGAGTGTTGTGGTTCAGGGTCAGAACACTGAGCGGAGGCCGGACACCACCTGACGACCTCCAACCCCCCGTTCAAGGATGGAGTCTTCAAAGGAGCAGGCGTCTCCTTCTGCCCACTAGTGGTGGGAATCTGGTACTGCATGTTTCTGCTTAAACTGAACTCCAGCAGCAGGACAAACAGGAGCACGGTG
>NW_007578237.1:119722-130328 GCF_000690725.1 Stegastes partitus
TGACACTTCTGGGCCACCGTACTTGTGTCCACAAGTGACGAATGATTCACACAAATCAACCAAATCTGAGCTCAAAACACTCACATTTAATCAAAATCCATTTATTCTACATGTGTCATTTAAAACTTTGTCAAAAATATGCGGCTGCAGTCACCAGATTCTGCAGAAAAACTGAAATTCTGCAACCGTGAGGTCCTGATCGACTGAGCTGTGACCAACGGTGGCATCATTTAAAAACGTGGGGCTTCGTGGCTGAACTGCAGGCTGTGCAGGCTTAGACAGAATGGAAACAAGCTAAAAATACAAACAGTTAAACATCTATCCAATGTAGAGCCACGAAATAGAAAATGATGCACATGTGGATTCAACGTTTTTCCAACAAATCCTCAAACAGCTGAGCCACACTGAGCATCGCTCTCTCAGGATGACTTTCAGGGAGCTTTAATCGTCTGTGCTGCTTCCTTTGCAGTATTTGAATTTCTTCCAGTTTATCTATCAGTCTCTTCTCTTGTACATCATTTTATCAACAGGAAAACACAGCACAGGCTTGACGAAAGCGTTTTGTCCATGTTTGACATTTGTGAGTTCTCTCCACCGCTGCACATGGTTGTTCTGTTTCTAAGGCATCAGGCCACGGACTCCTGACCAAAATGCACACAGACGATGATGAGCTCATACATGTAGGTTCTGCTCTAAGCTAGCTTTTCAGAAATTAGGACATTTGGTCTCCTATGAAGCTCTGATTTATAAAGTAATCGTCTGTATTTATGTGTATTTCTCCACTACAGAGGCCTTCATCGGTGCAACTAGCAGCCAGACTGAAGCAGTAACTCATGAATCAGCATCATCGCTCTCCAGATGTCTCCGTCCTGTCACCTACCGGCCTCCCTCCGTCTCCGTCTGCACACCGAGCAGCCCCTCTGCCTCCACCCCCCTGCAGCCCGTCCCTTTGAGCCGCGCCACGCCGATGCATAAATACATAAATCTGGTGTCGGCGTGGGCGGGGCACGCCGACATATAGACGATGGGCCGGCAGCCCCACGGGTGGAACCCCTTTCATGTGTCACCAGATCACAGACGTGTTTACATCCAGACGCCGCCCCCACCTCGCCCCGCCAAGTCCCCCCCAGAACCTGTCACCCGGCCGGGGAGACCCGGGGACAAAGCCTGGGAGTCGACCTGGAGGCGGCGGAGCCAGACGGGCTCTCTGATCTGACCGGCCACCGCTGACCTGATGTGAGATACGAGCAGAGGTCAGGAGGTCGAAGCAAAGAAAGCCAGCTCTGGTTTGTTAGCCGTCCTCCCCCCTCAGACACAGCCGTGATTTAAAGTTCTGCGATTACCCCGATCTGAACGTCAAGTGGCTGAACTCATCCTGACAGGTCGCCACCAAAGAGCGTCATTATTCCAGAGGCAGCGAGCGACGTCACGGCTGAGAGCGTAACTTCTTACAAACAAAACACAATCAAACTACTGGTCTGATTTGTGTTAAAGTCTGAAACTAGAGCAACCAGATCTTTGCATCAGCGCGGTGGCGGGCGATGACGAGGAAACGGTGACGGCGTCTGAAGATAACATCTCCACAGATTCATCTTCCATAAAGCAGCTGGATTCAGCTTAAAGTTGTGCTGTAACAACCGTGAGTCTTTGTCTGGCTTCCGGAAACAAAACAAAAAAAAGGAAAAGGTACGAGACGAGAAGGAAAAAGAAGAAAACAACAAAGCTAAAGGAAGCATTTTATCCTGCTGTGTTAAATTGGGTGTGACTATGAAAGATTCGGAAGCCCTGAAAAGGATGAAAACACACACACACACACACACACACACAACAAAAACAAATTAACATCTAAAATGCTTCGGCTCGTTTCAACCGCTCACTTCAAACCGTCATCAGGCCTCTAATGGGGGCCAAGTTCAAAGCTGCACTAGACTCCTGCTGCTCTGCTGAGATGGAGGAACAACACTTTGCTCTCCCTCCCTCTGTTTGTTTATCATTTGCTTTGCTCTCTTTCAACCTTCTCTTTCCCTGCGTCAGTCTCTCTTTCACTGCTTTATGTTTCATCCCCCTTTCCTCCCAGTAAACCCCTCACTATATTTAGCCTCCCTTCTCTTTGCCCCTCTTATTTCTGTTTCAATATTTGATTCGGCTCTCTGCAGCCCTCTTGTTCTGCTCCTCGCATCTCAATCCAGCTTTCATCACATGTGCCGCTCTTTCAAACCTGACAGACATTGATCAGCTGGCAGCAGCGGGGATGCCGTCCTGGCGCTGGTTTGTTCGCAGCCCCGTCTAACCCCGGATCCAAACAGAACCTTGAACAGCTCTCAAAAGACGACCGCTGGTCCGAGACAGACAGCAGCTCGGCGCTGCCCTGCAGATATCTGCCAGGATCAAACGGCCTTCTTCCTCTCGCCTCCTCTCCGCCTTCTTCTCTTTCGAAGATGGCAGTTCCACAAATGTTTAACTCCAGCTATCTGCTCATTAAGAGGTCTTCAAAGCCTCCCATTGATGTAAAAGCATCCATTTGAATTTGTAATCACCCTTTGCTGTACGACTGCTGCGCTCAGCGTAATTTCCCCCGGATTTTCTGATAGCCGGCTCAAAGAGCTAACAACCCGCTTTCTCCTCTCCGAGCGGCGCGCCGAAGAAAGAGAAAGGACTTTATCGTACTTTGGAAGCAGGGCGGCGCGTATTTGTGAAGGCCTTGGGTTTGTTTATATATGCTGACAAAGAAAGTAAGAATATATAGAAATTCACTCCAGCGACGACGCACGCAGCAAGATAAGAGCGGTGAGGAAAAGCCACTAGAGCCGGATAAGGCTCGTTTGAAGATTAAAGTTGTGCTGCCATCAGAGGACGGGCGATTTTCTTGAAAGGCACTTAAATGGTCCAGAAATTGGTTTGTCTATAGGGAGCGCCTTTAAGCGATACCTTCAGCGGCAGGTATTTTTCAATATTCAGACTTGAAGGCGTGCGAGCAAACACACTTTGCCCACATGATGAATTTTAAAAGAATGCCGAGCAACACATTCGACCTGCGCGTATATTTAGCTCCAAACTCCTCCGAGTGTGGAGATGACGGAGAGCCAGACTCTGTCACTCCATCACCACGACGAAGGAGAAAATACTGCAGCGAGAAAAAAAAGAGAAGAAGAAGAAGAAGAAGCTGTCAGATCCTGGAGGCAGAAGAACATACCTTTACATCTGGATTTCCTCACAGGAAGGAAATGTTTGAAATCTAATACATAAACATTATTCCCCCGACTCGCCTTCACCTGCGGAGAAGCGTGCACTTCTTCTGAGCCACTTTGGGGAACTTTTCCACAACACAGTCCTCCTTCAGTAGGTTCAATAGCAGGGCTGACTGGGATTTGGCTCCTGCCATGTTTCATCAAACACGCTTGTCTTCAGCCATCGCAGACCCGTCTGTCTGTCAAACAGCTCCTCATAAATAGCTCCTTCCTCAGGTTTCCGCTGCTGTCTACAGAAATGTGGCTTTTAAATGAGCTCTGTACAGCTCAAAAGGGTTTACTGTTGAATTCTCAGGACTCCTGAAGACAACTGAGGAACACGGCCGACGGCGTGCCAATACTAATGCTGGGGCGCTAATGCTAACATGCTATGCTAACATGCTATGCTAACATGTTTTTTAGAGGAGAGGCGCTGTTGTTTCTGTCGATTAATTAGTGAGAGAAGCAATAATCAGAGTCAGCAAATCTCCCAGTTAACCAGGTGTATTTGGGTTAAGAAGCAAACGGTGCCACCTTCAGGAAATCTGAGGCACTACGAACTGAAACTGAATCATTTCTATTTACTTTGAATTGTTAATTAATTGTGATTAAAAATATTTATTTTATGTTTTAGATTGAAACTGAGTGTAAATAATTTGATGTTTCTTTTATAAATTATATATTCAAGTTGAAAAATTCAGAATTTTAAATTCAGACTTCTTATGGTTTTTATTCAAGTTTAGCACTTTTAATTCAGATTCATACGATTCAAATTCACTTTCAAGTGGAACCCATAAAAACTGCGCGTAGTAAACATCATGAGTGTGAATACTGTGTAAAAACTAACAATTTGAATTTAACCTAAAAAAAAAAAAAAGAAGAATTTAAATCTCAGACTTTTCTTTTAAAACAAACAAATTTGACCAATTGTTTTAAAATTTTACTTCAAATCTCAGAATTTGAATTTAGTAATTTGAAACTAAATTCCAATGAACTGGATGTAATGCTTAAAATTAAAATTTGTATAACAGCCAAAACTTATGGGCAAAAACCTGTGGCACTAAAAACACATTTTCATTTATATTTGAACAGCATAACTTGAATAACTGCCAATAAATAAATAAAATGGACATTTAATTCTAATAATTTGAAATAATAATAATAGTGATAAAATTTCAGAATTACTTTTTTTTATGACAATAGTAAACATAAAACTGGATGTAATTATGGTTCAAATTCTGACATTCATATTTATTTTGTTCATTATTATTATTCAAGTTGAGCAGTTTTAAACGATTTCATGGGGCCTGATTTCTGCCATAACAGCTGCTAACAGACAACCAGACCAACCAGAAGTTCTCTGGGTTGATCTGGTAGCTGCAGACGACCACGGTTTGTGTTCATGGTTGTGTGAGCGCTAACCCTAACCCTAATCCCTTCCTGATGGACTTTTCTTCAGACGCAGATGGAGACTCGGGGCTCTTCACCTCTGACCTGCAGCACTAAACCACAGCAGGACTCCGGCAGGCGGATTCCCCGACACACAAACACGTATCTACGTACATGTATGACACTGAAAGGAAAAAAAAACACCTTTTTCTCACACTGTCTCACTTTCAAGCACAGACACACAAGCTGATGTGCACAGACACACACAACACCACTAAATAATGTCCTTTTATATCTGTGTCTAAAGCATTCCCTGTCATCTGTGTCCTTTTACTGAGCCACATCACACACAGCCTCTGCAGCTCTCTCCTGTTTTTAGCTTCTTCTCTTCTCGTCTCCCTTTTCAAACCCTTCTGGTATCCCTGTGTTGTGGCTTCTCTGTTTGTGCTGAATAAAACACAGCCTCGGAGAGAGAGAGAGAGAGAGAGGAAGGGAAATACAGACAGATAAAAGACAGAAAGACCTAGAAAGAGGTAGAGAGTGAGAAGAATAGACAATAAAGACGAGACAAGACAAAGAGTCCAGACTTCTTCTTTGTCGTCTGTTTTTGTGCAGTGAAGTCTGTGTTGTGTTTGCTGGCCAGAGCAACACAACCCGCTGAGCCTCAAACGCCACACGGCTTCTCCATCAACGTGTTTCCTGCACTGAACATTCTCGTTAACTGCTTCCATAATTCTGCTTTATTCCTACAGATGGTTTTCGGCACCGAGCCGGCTTTCAGAAAACCCAAACAAACAACAGATGAAAGCGTGAAGCTCGATCGGGAACGCTGCGCTGCTGCTTTTTTACGAAATACGCAAAGAAACTGCGTCAAACTTCCCCATTGACATGAACGTCGGGACGTCAGCTGGATGAGCAGCTCAGACACAAACGTCATCCAAAGCTTCATCGGGTCACAAGGCTTTAAATGTTCTTCCTCTACGTCTGTCAGAGTTTTTGTCCTCTTCTGTCCAGCGTGACTCTCACTGCCGTAGGACTGGTGTGTTTTTTCATAAATCAGCCAAATCAGACCAAAACGCTCATCGACTCCCATCACATCTGAAGAATGTAGAACCGGTGAGTCTCTCTAACCGGCCACAGCATTTAAATAAAAGACATGAAAACACACACGAGTGTTCACAACAAGACTGCGCTTCACACGCGGGAAGATTTGTAGTTTTTGAGCCGTGGCGGTTTGTTTGGGGTCTAATCTGGACGACATTTTCAAAGTAAAAGCTCAGACATGTTCAAAGTTACTAATCGGGGTTTGTGAAACATGCTGGCTTTTCAAAATAAAATGCACGTACATAAATGATACCTGTGTATAATTACAGCAGGACACGTTCACCAGCAAAAGCTGCACTCAGAATTTCTTCCGAAAATGTAAAAACTATTCCAGGTGAGCGACTGCAAAGCAACACGCATGTCTTTGAAACTCAACTTGTGCTCGGGCTGAGCAGCAGCTGAATCCCTCACACTGACGTCTGCTGCCCACACCGAGCTCCTACGGAGGTCCTCCTCACTTTGTTGTCTTCACAGCAGGCACCTGCATTCCTTGCATAGCTGTCTCCAAAGTTTGGAGAGCAGCTCACTATCTCTCTGTCTGCCGGTCCTCATCTTTTTCTTTTCCCTGCTCAGACCTCCGATGCCTTGTTGCCTGGAGATGAAAAGCAGCGAGAATGGGGACAACGGAGAGAGAGGAAGAGGGGGCCTTACCAGAGGAGGATGAAAGAGCAGCGAGATCAGAGGGGAGGACAGGCCAGCAGGGGAGCCGTGAAGTTTGTTTGGGATACTTTGGATTTTTATGGCTATTGTGTGATGCCAGTATCCTCTCTTTACTCCCCGACTCCCAGCTCACAGGAAAACATCTTGTGGTTGGTGTGGTTCAGACTGCTGCTGATGTTCTAGTGTGACGGGCTTTGGTCTGATCCATAACCAGGAACAAGAGCTCATCAGAGGGCGATCGAGGAGACACACCAGGTTCCTGGAAAATGTGGCAAAAGGAGAAGAAAATTAGAAGACAAACACTCCAGAAACAAACCAACCATGAGATGAAATCTGGTCGACAAACAGTTAGTTCAGGATTTCATCTGGCGACAGCAGGAAGACGCAGCGACACACTTTGACCAGATCTTGAGCTGTTTGCATGTTTTTCCCCACGAGGCAGCAGGATGAGCGCGGTGATGTGAACCATACGCTCGGCGCTGGCACGCAGCACTGTTGTGAAAGCCTGTCATTTTGAAAACAAATCCATAACAAACTTCTAAAACTCGTGTTCCATGGTTACAAAACACACACACCAGTCTGTTTACCGCCTCGCTCCGTGTGTGTGTGTGTTCACCAGAGGCAGGGACGTGGATTTTCCTCTTGGAATCTCAACATTCCCGTTTCCTGTGGCCCATCCTGACTTATTTATCTTTCCCTCCTATCCCAAACATGGGAACGCTCCCCGTGGCTCTGATCTGGCCCGCCGCCCTCCTGTGTGCACAGACCGACCCCCGTGAACCCGGACGCTCGCCTCTGCTTTGCCTCTCTCTCCCTCTTCCTCATTAAACCTCCACTCTTCTTCTGCATCTTTGTTTTTCTGCTCCCTTTGTGTCCTGAGAAGCGCTGTGGGGCGTCCAGGAGGTCCGGCCGAGCGTCCTGCAGCCTCCGTGACGTCACCGGCTGTTGTTCTCCGTCGCAGCGCCTGAGGTTTGCCTTTGAAGCCGAAGGCTGCTCTTGAAGATGCGTCTGATGGCTTTTGCCCTCTCTTTCATTCGCCCACTTTCATCCCAGTGTGCAGCAGCAGACATCAAGGCAGATTCCTAACAAGCATGTTATTTAGACAGTGATGTCATCGGCGTGGGGACGTGGTGTTATGTCTGAGGCCGAGCTGCACCGGAGGGGAGAAAACACAGGATTTAGACGTGGTCAAATCTGGCTTCAGCATCCAAAACATAATGACAGACAGTTCTATCATAAAGTGCTCGTTCAGCTCTTTTCTTCCTCCTTCAGAGCTCAGAAATCCATCTCTGCTCTTCACGCCACAAACATCTCGTTGGATGGCGTCCTTGTCTTGGCTCATGAGGTCATTGTTAAACCTGCAGATAAAAGCAAAACATCGTGTTCTTCTCGGACTGCCGCACTTTTAAGTAACTGTCGGAGGCTCTGCGGTCCGGGCCCGGGAGCCGCCCATGTCCAGATCTGAGGCGCTGATAGAGGCCCGGCTGGATCAGCGGCGTGCCCACCCCGAATAAAGCCTCTATTGTTGGCCGCAGGTGTGTGTTTGTGCATATCAGAGCTACTTGGCAGAGGGGCAGGGAGCGAAGCAGGGAGGGTAAGAGAACACCTGAGTCAGCATGTGCAGGTGAGGGTTCAGGAGGGCAAAAAGCACTCAGGGAGCAGGGACGAGGTGGTAAAGATTTAACCGCCGCGGGGCAAATCGGGCGACTTGAAGCCACCAAGAACAGAGCATGGAAATCTGTCTGGGACATGTGTAATCATCAGGACGGTTAGAGGAATGGGCAGGTTGTGAACGCTGGATTCTAAAACACACTTCAGGTAAACCACAGCGCCGGCAGGAAACAACCTGGATGCACAACAACAAGCATCATGTGACAAACACGCAGCAGGAAGCTCAGAAGTCCGTTAACATGTGAGAACAGCGTTACGCCACCAAACCGTCAAAGATCTGCTCACAAAGGGCTTCCCTTAAACTCTTCAAGTCTGTCGAGGACATAAACTGAGACTGATGAGTTACAGAAATTAACACCTGCTATGTGAACTTATATTCAGAGACTACAGGCCGACGCTTCACTCCGAGGCAGCAGAGCTAACTCATGCTTATGATCAACAGCTAGTTTCCCCTCCTGTCGCATTCACCAGACTTTAGCTTCTGATTAGCAAGAAATCCTGCAAACAAAGTGAAGAACCTCCTGCTGGCTAGAAGGCAAATACGATTAGACTGGAAAGAAAAAAGCCCATGAATCAGAATCCAACAACTATAAATGAACAAACTGTGCATGATGCAAACCAGACACAAAGATAAACAGGACGTATGTAGAGCCTGTAGGTGCATATAGAAAATAAATAAATAAAACGAATACATTATTCTATTTTATTCTATTTATTATTTTGTATTCGTATAAAACGAATACAAAGATGTGAGTATTTACAACAGCAGCGAGCGATGGACGTACCTGAGAAAGGCTTGTGGTAGATTACACCTGAGTACATGTGACACACTGCAAACTGAGAGGATGCTTGTCAGTGGATTCACAGGACCGGTGGTGGGACTGGAGCCCAGTGGTGTTTGTGGGAGTTCAGGATGGTTATGGTTTTAGGAAAACAAACGTTTTTTAGTCTGTTGGTTTTTGTCCTGATGCACCTGTAGCACCTGGCCGAGGGCAACAGGTCAAACATGTGCCACCCAGGATGGGAGCTGTCCTTGTTTCTTGCCCTATGAGGCAGCGGGATGTGTTCGGCTTTGGCTTGATCAATCAATAGCTCTCCAATAATCTGATTCTAATGTTGTTCCCTCTAGAATGTGACTGTCATTGGTTGTATTTAACGCTTACCTTTCCATAATTCAGTGGCGACGTGTTCCTGTCCAGAATGCAAAGACGCTGAATGTTCCTCTGCAGAACGGGACTGGAGTTTGTTCCTCTGCAGGATTTACATGTGTTGTTGGTTCCTTTTAGAATGCAAAGGCATGTTCCGGTGCGTTCGTTTCTAGAAGTTAACTCTGATTGTTCCTTTCTAGAATCAGACTGTTTTGTGTTGTCTGTGAAGATTCTCAGTCCTCCAGGTCGTGGTTGTTCTCGTAGATTAATCGTACGGCTGGACTTGCTTGAGTTCCTTGAAGAACTGTCATGAGTTCCTTTCTAGAGTGTGCTTTAGGAAATTCCTCTGCACATGAACTGTGTTGTGTCCTAGATGTGCAAAGGCGTGTTCCAGTCCACGGTGCTGTTGTGTTCCTTGTTAGATCTTAACCGAGATGCCTTCCTTTCTTGAATCCGTTGTGCGTTTGCTGTGTGTTTCCTTCTGAGCTGTGATGTGCACCTTTCTAGAACGTGACCAACATGTTGAGAGTTAAACAGCCGGCGTTGTGTCCTTTAAAACAAGACGCTGCACACGCAGCACGAACCTGCAAAGTGTAGAAACTGGTTTCAGGAAAAGAAAAGATTGTTTTTAAAGATGAAGAGGATATATTTACAATCCTGCAGAGAAAAACGAGGGCCAAATATCTGCATGTAAGCGACACCCTAGTGTGTTGAAAGTGTGCTGCTGAAACCCGGTATGGGCCGGTCCGGGATGGGAGGTGTTGGTGGGAGGAGAGGGGGCCGGTCCGAGAAGATGAGAGGTGACAGTTATCCTGTCTGGTCCAACAGGTCTGACGCTGCAGCCGACACACAACGTGCACACAGACACACACCACGCACACAGACACACAACATGCACACAGACACACACAGACACACACACACCGTGCACACAGACACACACCACGCACACACACACACACCGCGCACACAGACACACACCGTACACACAGACACACACACCGTGCACACAGACACACAACGTGCACACAGACACACACCGCGCACACAGACACACACCGTGCACACAGACACACAACGCGCACACAGACACACACTGTGCACACAGACACACACCGTGCACACAGACACACACCGCGCAGACAGACACACAGATACACAACGCGCACACAGACACACAACGTGCACACAGACACACAACGTGCACACAGACACACACCGCGCAGACAGACACACAACGCGCACAGACACACACAACGCACACAGACACACACCGTGCACACAGACACACAACGCACACAGACACACACCGCGCACAGACACACACCGTGCACACAGACACACACCGTGCACACAGACACACACACCGCGCACACAGACACACAACATACACACACCGCGCACACA
>NW_007578237.1:130872-133858 GCF_000690725.1 Stegastes partitus
AGACACACACAGACACACACCGTGCACACAGACACACACAGACACACAACGCACACAGACACACAACGTGCACACAGACACACACAGACACACACAGACACACACACAGGTAATTAAAGTGTTGGGTGACAGACTGTCGCTTCCTTCGGCATCCTAAAGCCGCCGTCGGACACTTGCTGGTTCTGCTCGTCTGTCCTGTGCTCGGTGTGGATCGGCCGAGCGGCTGGTTGGCTGACTGACAGTCGGACTAAATGTTTGTCTGGCTGATCGGCCGACTGACTGACGAGCTGGCTGGCTTTTCTTGCTCGCTCTTTTTTCTTGCTCCTCTTGGCTGCGTGTCTGCGTGGTGATCATTGTTAGTCTCATGCATCCATTTGACCTCAATCAACAGTTTAGAAAGCTGAAAGCAGAATGTTTCCTTAAAGGCTTAAGAATTTGTAGATTTTTTTTAAAAGGTGGAAGCGGTGCCAAGTCTCAACCTGAGCCAAGCCCTGGAGCCAGCGGATTCTCACATTTCAGCCACCAGGAATGGGCAAAGGTGAGACAAGAGGTAGATTCACTACAAAGAGTTGTGTGTGTGTGTGTTCGGTGTGTAATCTAACCCTGCCAGATAGCTCCGGGGAAAAGGACATTCTCTGTTGTTGTTTCCCTTCCCTGCATTCCTGCCTCCCCCTGACGTGTGGCACCAGGAGAGCTGGAGGAGGAGGAGGGAGGAAGAGATGTCCCAGATTGTTTCATGCCCAACTGATTGCCTCCCTCCCACTAACTAATCACGTTCATTCCAGCAGCCACCTGCTCTCGTCGGGGCTGAACCGGAGTCAGATGCAGCACCTCTTGGTCTGCACCGTCTCTGCTGTCAGGGCTCGGAGCAAACAAGAAGCTGCCCCGCTCTGAAGTGAGAGCACTGCTCTATTTTTGAGTACAGTGGGTGATGACGAGGCCACACAGAAGCTTTGTGCCGAGCGTTCAGGGCTGGGGGAAGCTAAGAATACACGAAATAAAAGCGGAGCGCGACAGCAGGAAGAGAATGTATGCTCAGGTGTTGTTTGGAGTCGAGCCTGTGTGTGCCGCACATTCAGAAGTTTGGCACAAAGAGCAAAGTAACTCAGCTCCTGAGGGAAGCTTCCACATCAGCCCTCCTGCACTGAATCCTAATGCCAGCCACTTAAAGTATGTAAATACACGACGTAAAACTGCAAACAGTATTCCAACCACGAGCATGTAAACCTGTGCAGGTAGCATGTAGCTGATGTGTGTGAAGTGATGTTTCTGTTGACAGGGTCTCCACCTTATTAAAATACTGCAGTGAGCAAACAATGAGTCCTTCAGTGGAACCTCAAAGTCTGATGCAGACGACATCACTACGTGCTATTACCATCACATTCTACCTGATTTCAGCCCCAAGATTTACATTCACTGTGAACAAATGTGCAGAGGATGATTTCTGTGCTGTTCACCTCCAGGTCAGGAGGTGCAGCATCTCCTACATCGGTACCAAGCAGTACTTTCCATATCTATGACACTTTTTAACTGAGTAAACTACCAACTCTATCCAGAAAATCAGACTGACCATTTCATTCAGGTTCAATTAAATCACAAGCTTTGAGTTTTTGAGTGTAATTAGCAGCTACAAAGACAAACGATATCAAAGCTCTTCCTACTAATTAATAGACACTTACAGGGTTGTTTATATTCTTTTACATGCGTCTTCCAGAACAGCACCCGACAGTCCAAACCGCCTTTTTTGTTTTGTGATAATCTGAAGAGTTCCCATTCTCTGGAAGCTTTCAGCCAAAAACCACCAGACGCAGCGATCATCTGTTACGGCCAACTGATAAAAAAAACACATCATGGTTTGAAATATTGATGTCGATGCGTCTTCTTTCTTCACGGCCTGTTAATCATTCATAAGGACGGTAGTTTTGGGGGTTCATGCACCTACTCGTGCTCATGTTGTGTCTCGACTCCCAGCCGGAGGAGGTCGGGGTGGTGGATGGGTCAGTCGTATACAACTACTATCTTGTTCTGACTTCATCTGCTGATTGTTTTATCACTCATCATTACCAGATCTTACTACGTGAAGTGTCCTGAAATTACTAATGTTGTGACTTGGTGACATAATTTATCTAAAACTGAGTTGTTTGTTTAAAACCTGTAACTCCAGTTTTCCAGTTCAGTTGACAATGAAGATGATCAGAAGATTAGTCTTAAACACAGACATTGTGTATGTAAACGTAGAATGTGATCTTATCAGGTTGTGTTCAGATTCCCAGAGAACATAAGAAGAACGTGACGTCGGTTTATGATGGTAAATATTCATGAAGCAATAGTTCTGAAATAAAATATTTTACCTGATAATAAAGACATTTTGCAGCAACATCATATTCTTGCATTGGTCCACGAAAAAGGACACAAAATTGTGACTATACCCAAAATTAACTCTCCCCATGTTTTATGGTGGCAGAAAACAACCAGACCAAGATGTACGGCCGTGACTCGATGATCCGACACTAAATGTAAAACCTTCTTCTATGTGGGATATCAAGGCTGTGGGATTGTCCAGACGGAGGTCCAGATACGAGGAGGGCTTGATGCTGGAAGGCTCATTAGTTGTTCATTATTGTTCATAGTTGTTATAATAACTAGTGTGTTGTTAGAACACGACGCATCGCTGGACTTCATCCTAACTGACCGGTGTGCTGGTGCACGTTCTGGACACTTCCCCCCCGGGGCAGCGCTCTGACGGGGTGGAAGTGTCCAGAACACACAGGCAGTACTTGGCTGCTGATGTTGGTTTAGTTAGTTTCTCTTCAGTGGCTTCCTGTAAAATCCAGGATAGAATCTAAATCCTGCTTCTAACATATAAACTCTCCATGAGCAGCTCCATGTGACCTTACAGACCTCATGGTACCGTATCATCCTAACAGAACCCTTCGCTCTCAGACTGCAGGTCTACTGGTGGGTCCAGAGTCTCCAGAACCAGAAT
>NW_007578237.1:135348-141267 GCF_000690725.1 Stegastes partitus
TTTTACAGCCTTTACTGTGTAACTAATACGTTCTGCTCTGTGGACCAACACATCTGCTCCACATGTTGGTGTCAGACTGTAGAACTGCAGCTTTGTGCTGTTGTTGTGTTGTTGTTCCAGCTAGTATGAGCCCTAAACACACACAGACACACACAGCCCAGCCTTCCATCCAGGGATTAGGCTGGCTTTGTTAACACGATGTCAAGCAAACTTCAAAATAACCCCCATCTCCATCCTGCTAGCTGCCCCCTCCTCACTCGGCTTTAAGGCGTCACTGCTTCGCTGTCAAAGGGGAAAAAAAGTGATCAGAAGCTCACGAGATTGTAGTAAAGACTTCTCCAACACATCTGAGTCTCATCGCTTACATTTATGCTGCAGTAATTAAGTCACACACATTAAGCTCATCTGAAGCCACTCGAGAAGTCAGAGGATGTAATGTGGGTACTTTTAAGTCTGGTGCGGCTCTCCAGCGTTGGCTAATTAAAGCTGAACGTGTGGTGGGGGGTCAGCAGACCTGTGTGATGCGTCCCTGCCGTGATTGATTGTGACTGTCAGGGCTCTCGGCTGGGTGTCTCCCTGCGTCGGGCCCCGAATAAAGGATTACACAGACCCTCGGTAACTTTGGCTGGCTTTGTGCGCCGAGGTCCTGCATCAAAGACCCAACGGGGGACATTAGCATTTTTAATCAGCGGGCCGGGCCCCGTGCTGGCACAGGATGTCGGATCACTTTCATCAGAACAACAGAGAGAGAAGGAGATGGGAGGGTGGCACTAAAGGAGATGAGAGGAAGGCACCACGTACATGTATGTGGGTTTGGAAACGTGCACACAGCAGCATCGCTCTTCCTCATCTTCAACACATAAAGCCTCACGTCTCCCCGTCCTCTCTGCCTTGGATGCCATTAAAGTGTCTGCAGGCAGAACGAGGCCCGTCTTGTTCAGGTTGTTCAGTTAAATGCAGACCTACGAGGGTGACACTCGCTGATCTGCTTCTTTTTTTTGTTTGTTTTGAAAGTGGCATCTAAAAGGAAATAAAAAGCACATGCACCTCCATTCTTTGGGCACAATTAGCTTGGAACAGGCTGGAGTTCAAGAGTTTACAAGTGAACTCAGCAGCAGAGGAGAAACACATGAGGAAGGATTCAAGAACAGCCCTGAAACATTTCCATCGCTGCGTTTGTTCGTTGGCTCATGACACCACCTCCAGGAGGTGATTAATAAATGTATGCCTCTGACCTTCTCTCTGGTTGAATATTAAGAAAAACACCAACAGGGGCAAACATGTGCCATTTACACCATCTGACAAGCACATTAAATCTTCATCACAGGAAAAAGCCGCTTTATTGGCAGCTGCTGTTTCAACACAATGCCAAGAAGAGCCAGAGGACAAAACAGGAGACGGAAAACAGAGGCAGCGCTGATAATAACGGCGAGAGCTTCAAGGAAACACGAAGCAGAATATGAATGAGCAGATCAAATCCAAATGCAGTCAGGTAGCATCATCAGCCCATCTCACTTTGATGTTTCGTTGCTCCACTATCATCGCCGATTCCTTGCGAGCGCGCGATGGCTCAGAATAAACAACAAACTGCAGTCGATCTGATGTCTGAGATGCAATTTCACCAAACAGAGCGGATAGCGGCTAAATCTCTGCCCATGACCGGCCTGGCGAGAGACTTCCCGTCTTAATATCCCTTCAGAAGTCAATTATCTCTCCCCGGCAAGTTGCATCTCCACTAAACACACAACCCTGCATCTGGCACTACACAAACCTTATCATCAGCAAAACAAAGACGCTGTTTATGTGTCTCTTTATAAGCTTTTCCCTTTTTTTTTGGTCTATCTTCTGCACACATACACACCTCCCCCAGTTTTTCCTTTGAGGATGACGCTCAGATATGGACATCGTTTGATGTGAGTCATCAAAGCAGAGATCGGGGTGTGACAGGAGCGTCTCCCGATGTTTCCCTCGCTCTCCCGCTGTCAGCCGAGCGGACACACAGTCAGGAGCCGGGAGGTGACCACTGGAAACTTTTCATTTGATCAACCGATAGGCGCATGCAGGCCCCCTTCACCAGCTTAGTTCAAAACAGGAATCAAGGATACGGACGTAGCAGGATGCAGATGCAGAGAAAGGTTCCCCGGTGGGCTCCACTCTGAGCGTGGAACATGCAGGTGCAAAGGACATGGAGGCGTGGCAAATCTGTGGGCACGCCGCCGTCTCTTCACCACATCTGCACTGGACTCCTGACAAACGATGGAGAGATGAAATGAGAACAAACAAGTGCAGGAGAAGAGAGGCGGCTCTCAGCAGCATCCCGCCTGTTGGACTTTAAAGAGCAGGAAAGAGACTGCTCGGCTCCGACAGATAAGGAGAGACGCACCAAAAGGAACACGAGGACGGAAAGAAAGAGCAAAATCAACCGGCAAGCCTCCGCAAGACGATAGCAGCTTTAAGAAAAACAAACACTCATTAATCTGTCAAGGATCCGTGATGCTAATTATCAGCTGTGTTTGTGTTCAATCACTGTTAGAAATCAAAGATGCTGCTTGGAGATTCTCCTCAAAACTCTGAGCAAGAACAGAAGTCTGCTGCTCCCTGTAGACCCGGTGGAGCTGTACATCCGTGTGTTGGACTAAATACTAACAGCAGCATGCTAACATTCTCGCAATAGCTTCAACGCTAAGCTAACAATCACAGAGCGTATAGATCAGAAGGATGGAATCGACTCTTCGAGGTGCAAAGACTCTATGAGGAAACGCCTCAACTCCTCACTTGATTTGTTTCCTCAGTAAACGTTCTGCTACTGAGCTGATAGTCAAAGCCACTGGTTTCAGGAGCCCTTCAACACAGCAGGATGTTCATTCTGTAAATTATGGACCAGTTCTGAGTACAATAGACAACAAAGGAGGACGTGCTTCATTGCTGTGTAGAACGGTCTGACTGCACCTCAGCATCATTCTGCTATAAGGTCAATCAAACAAAGCTCTGGTATGATGACATTCCTTCCAGCCAATCACATCTCAGGTGGGGCTGAGGACAGGATGTACCGACGGTGCTGCTGAATTGTTTTGGAGGAACATTTGAGATGAGCGCTGCCTCAGTACACCATCAAAATCCTCATTTAAACTTTTCAGTGTGTAGGTCAGTAAAATGTAGATCGCTGTGAAATTATACCAACATGTGGTGAGTCAGATTAATATCTCTTATACACAGTCTATGGGTATCTTAGGATCATCACTAAACACAAACTCTAGCTGAGAATAACAGGAATGTTCATAGTTTTGCAGGTATTTAGTCAAAAACCAAAGTGCAGCATCAATAAAAACGTATAAAGACCTGCTGCTGGTGACACAGATAAAATCTATCTTCAGTCAGCTCACTGTAGTCACGGCATTTAAATCTGTTAACTAAATGGTTACCAAACAGTTTCTTCACCAACATGTTTGTAAAGGTGTAACAACATGCCTTGAAATGTTGAAGTTCAACTCTGGTGGGAAACCGTGAAAAAACCTGCTCAAGTGAGGGCACCGATAACCGACTGATGAAAAATCCATTTCTTTATTTAGTTGGCAGATGATGATATTTTTCCCGTATTACATGCAGCAAAACAGAGACGGACTGAAGACAATCAAGCTTTTCTTGAATAATCCCAGTTTTTTCCAGATACAGTTGGAGGAGCCTGTGGGACATCCAGTGACATCAGCCAGACAGTCATGGAACAGCACTAACGTGTGCTGAGACTCAATCTCTGTCTGACTTTTTAAATTTTTTTTCTTGAACATGTTTCCATCTTTCTCTTTGTCTCTTCAGTCTCTGTCTTCCTTCCTTACTCTGGTCTGGTTTAGTCTGTGTCAGCCAGTAAGAGGCAATGCATTGAACAAATGAAAACATCAGCGGTGTGAGGAGTGATACGTTTGGTAGCCGACCATCAGCTTGATGATCAGTTGGTCCTTGAGAACAGATAAAGCGTGTATTCTCTGTTAACGTTTTTCATCTTTTAAGAGGTTATTGTTGCACCGGCATGTGTCTGCAGCCTGGACAGCACTCTTTTCTTACATAACATAGAACTTAGAAGTTTGGCTGCAAAGTTATAGAAGTATCTGTAAAAATGTTCATCCCAACAGTACTTCAATGCACCAACAAATTTATTCTTTATGAAGTTCTTTATGTCAGTCTTGCCAGTGCAAACAAAACTCAGGAAGGGACCAGAAGCAGCTACATGGTCGTCTGTGTCTTGACAGCCTCAAGCCCAGTTCCCAATCAAACCACAGATGGTTAAATTAAAAAAAAGAAGTGGATACTGTAGTTTTGAACAGAAGCTGCTCCAGCAGAAGAGCACAGTGAGAACTTATGCCATCAAGATGGTGACTAAACACAAACTGCAGCTCATCTGTAATAAAGGGACATTTCAGCCAGTGTGAGGCTGGAGCTCACTGCTATGCTTTGAATAGTTGTGCAGGGTGTCACAGAGGAGGACCATTTGGACTTGTTGGGGATTTTTTTGACAAGAAGAACAATATGGAGCCTGATCTTTAGGAGCACCAGAAAGCTTGAACATCTGAGAGAGCAGCTATAATGTTCACTGGCTGGTCCAGTTTCTCAGTTTGCCTCAAACCAAAATCTGGTTTAATTTTGGATGCTGTCAAACAAACCCAGCTGCATTTGCATGTGAAGTTCACTTTGTTTGGACAGAAAAAGACATTTTCTGTCTGATTTCAAATGGAATAAAATGCTGTGACACGTCCAGATACTAAAACATCTCATTTCTCTTTGGAAGGACTTAGACTTGACTAATGCGGCTTTACGGCTTTGATTGTACAGTTGTCAGAACAACACAGTCAACCAAGTGCTGAAGGTGTGAATCTAAGCTTCATGTAAAAACAGGAGTTGTTGTACCTGAGACAGGAGAGCAGCGACGTGTCCGTCTCGCTCTTCAGGTGCTGGACGGATCCACTTCATCACGGCTGCTCTCCTCTCTGACGCTGAGGTCGTCTCTGCCAAGGAGAGAGCTCCAGGAACTCCTCACAGGAAGCAACCTCATCAAAGTTGTCGGGGATGTAGCGGAAGGCGTTGCGCTGCAGCTCGGGGAAGATGCTGATTTTTGATAACCGCCAGATGTTGACTCAGTTCTCTGGGCAGAGCTGATCCCTGAGGACGTGGCCCATCACGTTGAACTGATCGGCTGCCACCAGGAGCTCCTGGACGTTTTCCTCCGTCACAGGAAGCGAGTTGGTGTACTCAATGATCAGCTTCATGATGTGAGGGTATGCTGAGGACCATCTGGCCTGGGCTGGACCAGCGTGAAGGGGAGCTCTGAGGAGGTGAACAAACAGGACATCACACACCAGTTTCTCCTCATCCTCACGTTTGGGAAAACAAGTGAAAAGATGGAACATGTAACTTTCAACCACCATACAGCTGATGTCAGCCCGATACACACTAAAATACTCATATATACATATACATATATTATTTATACAGCTGGGGTCGTGTAGAGCCTCATAAGTTGTCACCTAAATTATAAAACCGGTTGAATAGTTCACATCTGGAATGGAAATAATGAACTGACTGCATGTATGACTCTGTCTTAAAACCCTGTAATCATTACAACATGAATGTGACGTGTATATCCTACACTACTTACTTCCCTTTGGAGAATCTGGGTTTTTTTTAATTATTACACTCGAACCTCAGACTGATGTAATCCAGGTGAGATGAGAACTTAAAAGTCATTACTGCTGATTAAACTTAAGAAGCCCAATAATAATAATTCGATTTTTGTGTTTTAATGCTTCCACACTCCACAACATAGTCGTTGTAAATTGGGTTGACATTTCTTTTCTGTCACCAGCATAACATCAGTCACATGTTGTTGTGTTTTGTTTTAAATAGCATTCAGGTTTTTTTAAACACTTC
>NW_007578237.1:143753-207672 GCF_000690725.1 Stegastes partitus
CTGATGGCAGTGATTGGCTCAGAGGGTTGTTCAGCTACATGTTAGTTCACGGCTCCCATCAGGCTGCTTTGATTTCTGTTGAAGCACAATTCAAAGCAACGTCATGATGTTCATTAGATGTTTATTTATTATGACTTTGGTCAGTTTCAGCTGATTCCAGCAGTTCTTTTCCTTCTTTAATGGGAGGAGATGAACACATTACAAGCCTGAATCTACAACACAAACCCTGTGGTTTCCAACAACGTCACGAAAAAACTATACGATTAAACCACAAAGAAATCTATAGATTCTATCACAAAAGCTTCCCTAAAAGGCAACCTGAAGATGTTTCGCAATAAAAAACACATTCAATAAGAACATGTGTATATAAAACACAAAGGTCACAAACTTCTAACCTGGATTCTAGGAGCAGGTGTGACTAAAAACAACAGTGATGCCAGATGCAGCACAAAACTTCATCGTCTATACAATCGTTGTTGAGATATGTGAGTCTGGACCAACATTCATCCACAGACTCTTGGTTCTGACTTGGTTTTTAATGAATGCAGCCTTCGTCAGCGTGTTTACAACAGGACACACATCAGATATCTCTGGAGGGGAAAAGTTGAGCTGAGTGACATCATGTTCAGACCAGTTGTCTGTTTGGCCACATCAAGGCAAACGGCTGCTTCTCCAAACAGAGCCGCACGCCTTCGCCCACTGCTATGCAGTTAATGTGGCTGGTGTGATGGTTTGCAATGGCAGCGGCCGTGATAGTGCGGCAACGGCAACTTTAGCTAGTTGAGCTAAAGTGGTGAAATGACTGCAGAGTCTACAGCTGCAGTTCAAAGCCTATCAGCGTTTGAATCTTAACAAGAAGGAAAAAAGGCCCCTGTGCATAGGGAGAGAGGGCAGAGCCGGGCTCAGATCTTCAACCTCTGCACACACACTGAAACTGGTGGCTTAGGCAAACACACACACCGACATCAAAACATCGACATTAAAGGGCACACAGACAATCACATCAAGTCACACAGCGAGAGCCGCAAGAGTGCTGACACACAAACATACAAAAAGCAAACAAGCTCATACGCACACATCAAGAAGCCACCGAGCACACACACATCTTCACGGCGTGAGTCCTGTGTCCCCGGCCGGCCAGCTGTGGGAGGTCACACAGACATGGCAGTTCTGCTATCAGGCCAGCATTAAGGCCTGCCGCTTTAAACACAGCCGTTTGAAGTCACACCAAAGTCAGACACTAGGATCTCTCATCTCCCATCTCCCTTTTAACACTGCAGTGCCGACATTTCATTCTGCCCTCCTTTTCATGCTCCCGGCTTTGAATTCTGCCTTTTAAAAGACTAATTTTAACTTCTTCAAGGCTGGAAAAACAGGCAAAGGCGTGTCGTTAAGATTCTTCCGCCTGACGTGTTCCATTTTCAGCCAAGTAACGAGCGTTCAGAAGGTAGCCGAGGTCCGCCGGAGTAACGCCGCTCTCTCATGTTCGGCATCAAGAACGGAGTGTGTGTTTGACAGGAGCATCAGCTTTCATCTGGAGGGTCTCACAATGGTTCAATCTGTGTAAAAACGACCGCGATGCCAAATCATTATGAGAAATTATCCTCACAGGTTGTGTGTTTGGCCACATTTGGGTCATTATGAGGCGTCAGCGCCGCCTGAATCAGGAGGGCGGCTCCATGAACTCATTATGAACTGAATCAGGCTCAAAACCTGCATGAAATGATTTTATTGTGGTGCTCAAAGTGGATTGGAAGACCACAAAACAGATACTGAGAAAACCCTCGTGACCAGGACAGACTGAATGATCCACACCGGGACAGCCTGCCTCCCTTCATGGGCCTTCATAGTGTGATCTTCTAGTGGGAAACAAAGCTGTGGACACGTCCTAGAAAGGTTTTGTTTGCAGGTGCTGGACCAAAAGAGAGACACTCATCCATGCAGTTTTATTAAAGTTGCTGTATTTCTTTTCCTTCAGACATTTTTGGGGCGAAAAAGTGACAGAAGTACGTTGTGAAAATAGTTTAAAAAGCTTGACGTGTTTCTCTCTTTATAGCTCCTGCATAATATGAGCATGTGTGTCGGACCGTTTGTTCCATCATTTCTACATTTCAGACGTCCCTCTGAGGGTTTTCCAGCTCCTCCTGGTGGATCCCAAGGTGTTTCCAGGTCTACTTGGGGGTCTATTTCCACCTGGATGTGCCCAAAAAACCTCCAAAGGAAGGAGCAGCGACTCTCCTCTGAGCATGTAAGGCTCCTCAGTCTACCTCCAAGGCTGATCGCTGCCGGCACGGAGAGGATCTGAATCATTTCAAAACCTCAGCTCAGGCAGCAAGGACCCACAAGGACCATCTCACAGGCACTTTAGACAACAGAAGGATTTCAAACTGGAATTAAGTCACCTCAATGTACTCCTTAAAACTTTTTGCAGTCTTACTTATCATGTTATGTTCTTCTCTTAAATCTAAAGGGAATCGTCTCCACAGGCTGTTACTCGTAAGATGTAGGAGTGTTTATGTTGTAATTAATTAATCTTGAAAATGAAGATGCAGATGAGCAGAAAACACTCCTATCGGATCTGATCATCTGCTGCTTGCTTTGCTGCCGGGACATGAAGGTCGCTGTGCCATGCCTGAGCTGTGCTGTTGTTTTTCTGCTGCAGACAGCCTCCATTAATGTCGGATTTACAGATCTTCTTGTTCCTCCGCTGCAACAACATCCTCGTCAAATTAAGGAGCCCGCTTTATTGCAAAGCGCCGCGTTTTCATTGCAACTCAAAATCAGTGACGACAGCCGAATCCGAGGCGCTGAAACGTGGTCGTCACCGACTCTGGTGCGTTAGCTTCCAACGAGCTCTGGTGTGTCCGGACAGTCCTCCCCCCACAGCCAGGCCTCCTCTGGAGCTGACACAGGCTAATTTTTCTGTTTACTCCACTCAGTGTTTGGTAGCCGAACAGATCAAACGCGCTGCTAAGCTGTGGGTTTGTTTACTCCGGCTCTGACCCACACCCAGCCGGGGCGCACAACCGCTGCAGCTTTTCCACATTTGGCATTTTTTCTGCTTTTCATCTGCATCACAGCCTCTCCTCCCTCATTCCTCCTCCCGAGGACTCCCCCCTGCCCTCTTTGGCCCTGAAAAGTTTAGTCCAGCAGACACCCCAGACCTTCATATCTGAAGTTAATCGATGGCTTTTCTTCTCCTGCACCTGTGGAGTCCTCATCTGCAGTCACACGTCTCGTCTTCTCTCATCGCATTTATGAGTTGTGTGGACTGACTCCAGCTCTCCTCTTGATTT
Organism: Stegastes partitus; assembly: GCF_000690725.1. Classification (NCBI taxonomy): domain Eukaryota; kingdom Metazoa; phylum Chordata; class Actinopteri; family Pomacentridae; genus Stegastes; species Stegastes partitus. Next base: position 147,050 of record NW_007578237.1, read on the forward strand.
TTCCGTCTCACACGTTCCCCGTTGTCCTTCTAGTTCTCCACTATGAAACGGTTCTCGTCTCTCCGTGAGCTCTCCCAGTCACGCACCGGGAGATGCGCCGCCGTGCAAGCGAATGCGCTCACATGCGTGTTCACATGGATGCTGCTGCTGCTGCAGGCTGCATGTGATGTGAAGCCGGTCTGCTGCTTTCCCAGGCAGACCCCAGATCGCAGCTCACCTCGTCCAGCCTCTTCCTCTCTTCTTCGCCCCCTTTTCTTTGTGTTCCAGATGGACAACGGAGAGATGACTTCACTCAGAGTCCAGGAGGATGCAGAGGAGTAACGCCATGAAAGCCAAATTAACCAGGACTGAAAAATTGAGGACCGAGCATCTGCTGAAGAAGACCCTGAGATGCAGTCAGAAGCTGAGGAACACCAAGCAAGTGGGATAAGATATAGTTAGAAAAGGTGTATTATTAGGCATGAAAGTAGTCTAAATACGGAGTCCAGCCTGGGTCTAATGCAAAATGCTGGTAATTTACTTGAGAAACGGTCCGAAAGAAACATTTTGAGATTTTACATCCAATCAGCCACGGACAGGTGAAGTGAACGACATTAGATGGAGATGGATAGATAGATAGATAGATACTTTATTCATCTCCAAGAGAAATTTACAGTTCCAGCAGCTTCCAAGAAGGGAACACAGGGGCATGCAGTGTTCTAGTACAATAAAATAAAATAAAAGGAAAAGGAATCGTAGTATGATACGATATGATTAATCATCTCGTTAAATGTTCTCCTGGGAGACTTTCCATTCATGTGGATGTTACTTTGGCACATGCTAGCCGCCGAAACGTTGCACATGAAGCACAGCCACCCAGGCCACGGCGCTCCCTGCCACAATGTCAAAGATGCTCAGAAAAGGCTTGAGGAACACGACCAAGAGCCCAAACCATTGACTTAACTCCACAGAGGCCCCACCTCAACCTACAGGAACCGAACTGATGCTCTACCAGGTCAGATGAAGCGACTTGCAGCTGGTTTTAACGTTGTGGTGATGGGTGACCATCAGGATTAGGTTTCCAGAGCAGGATTTGGTCCTCGAGTCTGGAAAACAACATCCCTGAAAGAACAACGTCATTTGAAGCAAAACTAATTAATTATTCATATCGTTGTTGTCTATATAAACATGCTCATTACCTGACCAGACTAAACGTGAAGCTGGATGTGTGCTAATTGAACACTGTCCCTATAATTAGTTCCTTTCTTCTCAGGTGAGGAAATTATTTTAGTTGTATCACCACAAAGCAGCTTTTGTTTTGGATCATTTTTACCAAAGACTGCAGGACGCCCTTGTGTTGTGGTCTTTCTGTGCCTTCGTTCGGGGGTGTGCTCATGTAAAACAGCTCATTACCCAGAGGACTTTGGAGCTGTGCGCTGCTATCTAACAGACTGAAGGCGTGCTGTGGTTTGGTGTTCACATGGTCCAACTTTACTACATACTGTAGTGGATTCACAGGGCCCAGAGGCATCATGCTAATGCGCTCCCACACAGTTACAACCAGCATGAAACCTGATCTGGGATATCAGAGATGTGCAATGTTACAGAAGAACGACGATAGATGTTCTCAGATTGCCATATGATGCTGTGAAGTCCTGAAACTCGATCTTTACTTCAGCGGAGGGAAACACTCGCCTTGTGACTTTCTGATCTGGGAAGCAGAGCGTGCGGCTAATTTGTTGTGATCCTGCTGTGTTTATCTGTTTCTGGTTCACATGGAGGGGGCATGAGAGGCATCCATATTGTTTAATAATCAGTGGGATGTTTAGATTGCACATGCAGGTTGGACAAAAGAGAAGCCAGACCCGCCATCTCTGCATGCAGCGCCCCAAACAAGAACCACATGTCCCGGTCTGGCTTCTTTAATGCTTTCTCTCTCGTAGCCGACTTCCCATCCTCATGCTACATGCCCCCCCCCAACCCCTCGTCCTGGGAAACAACGTGGAAGCCCAAAGATTCAAAAACACATGTGGTTAACCATAAAACTTCACATGCACTCTGTGTACCCCGACCACCCCCCATCCCACCGCTCAGCCAACACACATCGACCTACGAGGGGGAGAGAAGTCATACATAAGTGGAGACGTGGAAACAATGGGACGAGAGGAAGCAACATCAGGCAACAATCTGAGCCGTCTGAGGCGGCGAGCAAAGACAAAGAAGTTTGGGGGGTTGGTGGTGGGACAATGGCGACAGTCAGAAAGAAGGTGACTGCGGGCTGCCATTCCAGCACGGGCCCAGAACAATGGCCGTCCTGTGGCCCGGCGGGGCTGTGCTGTGCGCTAGGTGAAATCTAAGACAAACGTAAACACCAAAGCAGGACAATGGCGCTGCCTCTCCTCACAAAGGAGGTTTTTCCTCAGTTGTGGGGAGGACGCACACAGAACCCGGCCGATCACAACCCTCGTCCTCTGCAGCAGCACGGCGTCCGGCGGCAGATCTGGTTTCTGGCCCTCAAAGCCCCGTCGTCTTCATTTCCCAAAGCATTTCTGAGATACATAATCTGTTCAGATTCTTGCCGTGTGATGGGAGGGAAACATAATGCCTTCTTTCTCTGGGTTCTGAGGAGAGATTAGTTTCAGCTCTGAATGTTTTGGTCACACATGTTGGTCATTAAGACACCGGCCTACTGAAAGCAGGAGCGATCCGCCGCATTGTTCCCTCCTCTGATGACATTAACACGTATGTCAGTGGAGCCGATATCCTGCTCTTTCAGTAAAAGTGAACGGCCAATAAACTACAATAGTAATCCTGCTGATGTCTTTTTGATGGATGGGTTCTGGTTCTTCGTGGCCGAGCAGCCGTCATCCAAACCCGGCAGCGATTGAGACTGAAGGCTTGTAATTGGTTCGACCGTAGTATCAAGTCGTATAAAGTCACGTGATCGGTCGCACAGCACCCGGATCAGCGTCCACAGTGGCGCCTGGCCCGGATCCAGACGAGGCCCCCTGGTTGACCACAGTCCCATGGCTGTCTGGGTCGATGCCTGTGTGGAACAACTTGCACTGCTGATCCAGGGTCCAAATGAAGGGGTTCAGGACCCAAAATTGGGGGTCTCGCTCTCTTATATCCGTCTGAGTGGAGTGTATTTAAATGAGGCTGAGGTTTGTGGTGAAAGACGGCGAGCAGAGTTCCTCTCAGCTGTTCTCCGGTTTGATGCTTTGTGCTCTGGATTAACCGACACGGTGCTGCTTTAATCCTCGCTGCCACGTCTGATTGTGATCACATCCTTCACATTTTCACTATTTGTGCCAACTGAAGACGACACGTCCGTTGCTTCGTGATGGATTTTCTCTGACGGGGGTCACGGCCACATCTTTGTGCCGTAATAACCCGTTTTGGAAAGACGTCAAAGCCATGCCTCGTCCAATCAGCGCACGTCTGTACAAGCCCGGTTCCACTTCCTGTTTAGGTTCCTGTGTGCCGCTGTTCACAGTCGGAGGCTTTGATCTCTGCTGATGTGGGTGGGACAGGTAGCAGACTTTGGATATCACCGGGGGAAACAATGGCAGGCTGAGGTTGGCACAAAGTCAGTCCAGTACAGGCCACAGCTGATGTGTTCAGGCCCAGATCGCTGTCAGGACTTATTGCATGAGAAGAGCACGTCCTGAGGGCAAGAAGGCATGAATATATAGATGTAACACGTAGCCTGATTATAGAGACGTCGGCCTGCGACAGATTTAAGACCCAATGGTGTGAAAATTCATTTTTACATCATGTTTTCTGGAGCTTTCAGTCCCTTCAAACGCTCCGTGGTCATGAAGTTGACTGATGTCTTATTCCATCCAGGCTGGACAACCAGACAGTACCAGGGGCCTCACATCTCCCACGGTCATGTGCATCAGCTGCTTAGGAACCAAGAATAAAAAGTGTAAGTGTGGAAGAGCGATTCTGTCGGGATTCAATTCATGCAGAAATTAATTTGGATGAATTTGGTCTTAGTTATACAGTTAAGCACAGTGTCTTTAAAAATTTGCAGCAAATATGTCCAGAGATAAAAAATGTGCAACACAAGCATTAAGGTCAGTGCTGGTATATCAGGGCTGTAGTGAGGAATCCTGGGCCCCCAGAAAGAACATCGTCATGGGCCCCTCCAGCCCAAGACTGCTGACACTTTGTTTTTGCATTGCACCTGTGTGTGCATCATGTTGTTCAGGGTTTTTGTCATGTGCACGTCATGTGTTTTCTGTTTTACAAAGTGGTCGTAGAACTATTATGCATTCATTGTCTAATTTCTAATTCACACGCTATAGTGCTGATAACTCAATAAAACCATGTTACTATACTTCTGATTGCAATATGAACACATAGCTGTAGCCTAATGTTCATAATTACTGAGCAGAACCTGAACGCCTCATAATACAATTCAATACAGCCTCGGAGCGTTTGAGCACTGTCCTCCTCCTGCTGTGGCTTCTCTTAGTTCATCACTTCTTCCAGCCTTCAGTACAAAATTAAATCATCTATTTTATTGTTCCCGCCGTGCTGTGAAACGTCAGCTCCGGGATGAGCGGCTACAGCCAATCAGTGAATGAATGAACTCTCACCTCCTGGAGAAGAAATGCGAAATATTCTGGGCTCCTGCTCTGATGCTCCTGTTCCTGCCTCTCTCTCTGGGCTCGTTTCCGGTGTCCACATTTCTGTTTGTTGACGCCGGCCATCATCATCATCATCATCATCATCATCATCATCATCATCATCTTCCTCCTCACTTTCGGGACTTTGCTCGTCGCGCGCACATATTCTAACGAAGAAGAACGGACCGTGGACTAAAGCATTTTGGAGGAGAGGAGGTCAAACTAAAACATTATGCGACTTTGTCTGAGCTCACATGCATTAGTAATATTATATATGGATACGTGATCATGTAGTCCTCGAGCCTCCTGGGCTGGGTCTGGACCCTGATGGGCTGTGGGTCCCGAGAACCGCCCCCCCCCCCCCTGTTTATATGAATAGTAAATTCTATCACTCAGATCTATGATATGACCACATACTGTGATCATAAGTACAGAGAATGTTTGTCTTGTATGATCAGAGATGTTTAGGTTCATATCTACATGTGCTCCTAGTCCAGTGACGTCCTCAGTGTCCGATGCTGCCACGTGACTGCACAGAAACATGATCAGGATGAACCTCCTGCTGGCTCTGAAGAAGCTCCTCCACAGGAACCAAGTCATCATCTGGCTTTGAGGAAACTCTCCTGCTGCTCTGCCTCGTTTACTTTGTGCATCTAATGAAACTTTGTGTAGGAACACCTGAACAGTGACATCCAGCCGGAGCTGCAGTCACCTGAGACACACCTGCTGCTGCTGCACAACCAGGACGTCCTAACCAAGGCTCAGCTGCCTCTGATTGCAAAACTGCAGGATGAGTGAGTCCATTCATCTGCTGACAGCATAAAACCACACCAAAAGTTTAGCCTTCAGATTAGCAGGAGGCTAACAGAGATTAGCTCGCACAGGTGCACTCACCTGCAGGAACCACATGAAGCGTCTGCAGACAGGAGAAGTCTTCAGTGTCTCACCTGGACAGGCAGGTACAGGAGAGTTTGTTCCACTGGTGACGTCACAACGTGTTGCAGTCACGTGAGCCAGCAGGTCCTGACAGGTGAGTAGAATTTATTTACTGACTTTATGCTGAATATAATAATAACAATAATAACTTCAGTAAATCAGAAGAAGAAACAATCATTTGATTTAATATTGTTTATATTTTTAAATACTTTTGGATGGAAGGATTTGTTTTGAGGACGATGATTTTATTGTGTTTATTTTTGGGGTTGGACTGATTTTATTGTTGGCAAAATTCTTCATCACAAGAAGAGATGGATGGACGATAAGAGCAGGAAGACAATGCAAACTTTTTAAAAGCAAATTTCTCTGATATTTTATTCTGAATTGTATATTATTTTTTGCTTTTTAGGTTGTTTTTTTTTTACCTTCTTGTATACCTACTTCTGGTATAGAGAGCTCTGTTTATATATCATGTTATGTGCTTTTTAAACAAACAAGTTTAAATAATTGCACATAGTTTTGTGCTCACTTGGCATCCTCCTCTGAAGCTTTCTGACAATCTTTTAGTTTGAAGATGTGCTTGAACCGTTTTTGTAGCTCATCTTTTCCATCCACCAGCTGCTGGATGCAGGAGGGTGAAGGTGCAGCCTGCTGTCCTGACTCAGCTCTTTCTGCATCACACGACATTCTGAACTAAAACACTAAACAAACGGCACCAAAGCTGAAAATAGCCCCTAAAATCTGCACTTTTTACTCCTGCTTGTGGGACGATTGAAGAAAAAACAGAGGTTTTAGATAATCCCAACAGCTGCTTTTTAAGGAAACTACAAATGTTTAAATTGAGACACTTTTCATGTGATCATGAACATAAAGATGTAGGAAACTTCTCTGACTGAAGCTGAGATGTGGATAAAAAAAGCAGCTATTTCAGTGAGACCATTTCAGCTTTTTCTCTTTTTTTGCTTTCTGCTAAAAACCTAAACAGTGGATATAATTAAAGGTCTGGAATGCTGTTGTTCCTCATATAAACTGCTTCTTTACAAAATCAGATAAATAGTTCTATAAAAACACAAATGATCTCTCCTGTTGTTGAGGCGCTTTAGCAAACACTGAAATGCCCCCAAAATCTGACTCGTGCTCTTAAAAAGCCCCTGCATGTCTGAATAGCGGTCTGGAGTCCACAGAACACAGTGCATTCTTCAAAAAGATGACCCCATCTAAAATAGCTCTCCATACAAAGCGGGTTCACGAGGCCTTCTGACAGCAGAGCGCCGCTGACTGAGAGCCTCTTAGTTCTAAAGATTCCACAGCTTCAAGTGTATGCACTGACCTTTGCTGATGAAAGGCCTGAAAATGGTATTTTAACAATATCGTGATGCCCTTTCAATATGAAAGGCAGCATAAGCAACACTCTTAACCAATGAAGCTTCAAAGTGGGGAGGGCGACAGGAGCGCCGGGAGCAGGGGCAGCTAGCAGCCCATTCAAATGACATTAAGGGAGGATGCATCTCGGTGCGATCAGAGATGGTTTCTGCACGCTGTCTGATACGAAGGTCTCAGCTGATACCAAGGAGCAGATTGTTCATTTGGTTTGAGACACTGAAGGACGATGTTGATGTTACTTTATTTTTCTGTTTCACTGAGGCCTCCACCGTCCAAAAACCATCCATCCATCATCTCTACACCTTCATCCTCACCAGGGTCATGGGGGGCGGAGCCTATCCCAGCTGACTCGGGGTGAAGGCAGGTTCACCTGGACAGGTAACCAGTCTATCACAGGGCTACACTTAGAGACAGACAACCAAGCACACTCACATTCACACCTACGGACAATTTACAATCACCAATTAACCTCAGCATGTTTCTGGACTGTGGGAGGAAGCCGGAGAACCCGGAGAGAACCCACGCTGCACGGGGAGAACATGGAGACTCCACGCAGGAAGATCCCGGGTGTCCTCACCGGGACGCCAACCGGCGACCTTCTAGCTGTGAGGCCACTAACCACTGAGCATCCTCGTAGCCCTGTCCAAAAACCACTCACTGTTCATCACTTCTCAAAACCTACTTTGATAAACTTGCTTTTATGTGAAGTTCACTCGTCCTCTTCTGTCTACGTGCTACGTGCTGTTCATTTCATATGTTCTTTAGCTTCAGCTGTTCTTTAGTGTGATGTCGTCTTTAAGTTTTGATTTTTTAATTTCTAACATTTAACTTTCTTCAGTCTTATTCTTAAACTACTTGTTTTGTTGGCTCTGCATCCTAATCTAGCTAATTATTGATTAAACCCATCATGTGTATTATATCTTTTGTCCTGCTGGATGTCCTGACTGTGGAAGCATCTGGTGAACGCTGCTCTGAAAGTAAAGTTACTGCTATTATTCATAAAAACACACAACTGAGCTAACTGCTGTTCCCCAGCAGGTCGGGAGACGAGGAGAGATCATTTCCAGAAATTAGAAATAAGAATTTTGTCATTTTTAGGGCTGATAGCAGCATTCAGCCACCTTCAGGGAGAGAGCAGACACATGAACATGTCTCCTGATGTTCTTCTTGTAGTTCTGACTGCTTTGCTATGAATTGTGCCGTATTATTTGCTGCATGTTCATTTTGTGTTCTTGCTAGCTTTATGTATTTTGATGTTATTGGAGGCTTCAGATAAGCCCATTCCTGCACCTACACATCACAGCATCAAATCTGTATCAATCCACAGCTGAAAGTAGTCCCTGAAATCTGCTCTTTTGATCCTTGTTTGAAGGATGTTGGTATAAAACTACAGTGCCCACCTGTTTAGGATTATTTTGACACAATCTTTTTTAAACTACATATTTCTTAAAGTTAGACTTCCAGTAGGAACCAGCAGGTTTTGGGGATGAGCCACAGAAACACATCAGTAACGTATTTTCTCGCTTCCCTCGCTCGCGTTGAGCATCTTATCTCAGGATGGACGGAGGAGAAATCCTTCGTTCCGTGTCGTCATCTCAAGCGACACCTGTTACTGATGACGCGCTGCATCACCTGTAAAACCAAACCAGCAGCATTCATACGTCACGCTAATCAACACACCTGTTTCGTTGCTCTAAGCTCCTCAATCGATTGAGGAATGAAAAGCACCCAGAGAAGGTGTTACAGAAACACTGAAGCATTTGGATCTTTACATACCACTCTCCTTTGGTTTCATTTGTGAGAAACAGAAGCGACGTTGGACCGTCAGAGATGAGCTGACGGTCGACACCAGCAGCTTCCACTCACACCGTTAACATCTGTTTCCTCTAATTGGCTCTGAGCAAAAGAGCACATCACACTCACACAGTTGATGAAGTGCCGCAGGAGGCCCAGCGTTTGAGCATGTAAATAGCTGGTTGAAACCTACTTATGACATATATTTGCCAAATGTCTCATTAACACACACTTAGCTCTCCCTCTCTGCTTCCTACCCTGAAACACAAGGAGGCTCTAGTGGCCAAATTAATGCTGCATGTTTTAATTTCCAACAGGGAGTTATATTAAGAGCTGATAATGGATGCAAAGCTGGCGGAAATTTCTCACTGGATCCAGCAAGTTGCACTCTGCACAGCTGGAGTCTGCACACACACACACACACACACGCACGCACACACACACAGACACACACCACACACACACACACCTAGACACACACACACACACACAGACACACACACACACCAGCATCCCAATTAGAGGCAGAGCGGTCCAGTCACACACACACAACACAACACACACACACAAATACAAACACACACACACAGACACAAACACACACTACACAACACCACACACACACACACACATACAGACACACACAAACACACACACACACAGAGAAGAACCATAGGAAGCAGTTTGCTAATTTGAAAAATAGAACATTTTAATAAAGGCTACATCTCTTCATAATTACAATAATTAAAGTACCAAGGCATCTCTATAGAACGCATAATTTACAGTTTACAAGTGGAGCCGAGGAAGCCATGAAAAATATCATAAAACATAAACATGATGAAACGGATACTAAAAGGCATAAAAATATCTTTTGACATAAGGCCCCTTGTAAAAACCAAGGGATTAATAAAACCCTGAAAACAGGGTGAGAACCATGGCAGGAATCCATGTAGGCACAGCTACTGTACTCAATTAAACACTATGAACATAGTGTATCACCACCGCCACCATCGTCTGCAGCTCGTAGTGCAGGATTCACACACACAAACCCAACACACAGCCTCACACACACACACACACACACACACCTACGTACACAGGTAAGCACATCGGGGCACGTTATAGAGCTTTCGTTGGTACATCCTAACATTGGTGTAAACACATTGTGGGGACTGGAGGACCTGTTCAGGTTCCTCTTAGAACATGTGTAGGCTATTTGTGCGATGCCTGCGCCACTGAAACAAAGGCACTAAGACGTGACAGATCAAGGCTAGCTGGGCACAGTCCCAGAGAAGGGAATTAAACATTAATAGCATTTTCGCTCGTTTTTCGTAGCACACTGAGGGCCCTTCGGAGCAGATGGGGACACATCCACAAATAGCACTGCAGTAGTAAATATATTATTGAACCTTAAGCGATGGAGAGCCATTCTCAAAGCTTCAGCAGTAAAGCTCTCCGGCCAACACATCGGACATGTCCCGCTAAAATCTCCACCAGTTTTTTTTTGAAGAGGTATTTTTGAAGTTTACAGTTCAATATGAGGGGCCAAAAGAAACAAAAAAAACCTTTTCCCTCGCTCAGGAAGAGAGGAATCACGGATGTGGAAGGTCGGAGAAGCTTCTCCGACTCCAAGCAGCTTGTCCATGGAATAAGATTTGGGACAGGGATTTGTTTTCCAATAAATAGCAATAAAAATCTTTACACAGCAATACGAGCATCACAATACAATGCAATGTACATGTATATCTGCATATACATATTAGTGATGTAGGGCAGGGGCAGGCGGGCTCCCAGTCTCACGCTAAACCCACCGCCCTGCTCTCTTAGACGAGTGGTCATTCACCCACAGTCACGTTTCAGTCCAGCAACACCCGGTCCACATCTTCTTCACTCGGCAGTCCAGTAATACAAACACCTCGCTCTTCTCCGGTCCCGAACCTCAGTAATCCTTCGCCAACGTCGCCAGTCTTGCACCTGTCTTAGAAGTCGGACGCTTTGTGTGAAGGAGGTGGTGAAGTGTCTGCAGGAGCTCACTCCATCCTCTCCACCTTGCCCAGGATCTTGCCCTCGTAGGTGGGCAGCAGCGAGCCGTCGTCGGACACCTCCTCGAACACGGCGCCGCACTCAAACTCGTCGCTGGCCTTCTTAAAGTAGTACCTGCACCGCAGAGAGACGAGAGCGTTAAGGGCGGCCCGATTCAAACACAACTCAACACACTTTGAGGCTCTTTTCTTTCCACCATGGAGCCTCCAGTGGGCTGGAACCTGCTGCTGAGAGGCTGAATCCAGACCCTCCCTCCACTTGTTCCCTCCTTTACGTCTCCCTTTTCCCTTTCCTCTGTTGTGTTGTTGTGAGTTTTGCCCCGGCTAACAGGGGCCAATTAGACCCGTGTGCAAATGAAGGGGTCCTTTGACAAAGGCTGAAATTTCGGGTGCCTGCAAGTCTGCCTGTCATTACCCCCCGACTCCTACACACCCGCTCAGGGCAGAAAGACACACGAGCTCGGGGTTTTGGCTCACTCCTCATCTCCTGGTTCATTATTACAGGGACAAAGAAAAGAACAAAGTGGAGGAGGAGGAGGAGGAGGAGGAGGAGGAGGACACCGTGTCCTTCCTTAGCCCTGGTGATAGCACCAGCCCTCGCTGAGCGCTATAGGACGGGCAGCTGATGTGTTTGCATGTGTGTGTGTTAAAGAAGGAAAAACCAAAGGAGGGGCTTCTCATCAGCCATGACTTCACTGGGCCATAATGATGCAACCCCCCTCCCCTTATCCTCATTTCAGAGAAAGAGAAAGCAGCAGGGGTGGGTGGGTTAGCGGGGTCTCACAATCCACTCATTAAGTATGTAATGGAAAAATGCCTCCATTTGCTCCGTGTGTGGGGCGACTGGAATGTAGGTATGTTTGTGAGCTGTTTTTTTCTCTCTCGCTCTCCTTTAAAAGACGAGCGTCTGACAACATGCAACACTTATAAAACTACGGTCTTTAAAAAAAGCCAATCCTTGCAGAGGTGCATGTGAGTTCACACGCGGCAATTAGCTGGAGGGTGGTCACTAATAAAAGGCAGCTACGCTTTAAATACAGGAAGACTTCAACTAAACGGAGCACAAGAGGCCTCTCTCAGGAAAATGAAGTGAGTAAATAAGATGAAATAAAAGAGCACAAGACACGCCTGATAACCGTTTCCTCCTTTTCTATTTGGAGAGGACGAAAAAAATAGAAAGATCCCTCCTACTCTTAAAAAAAAAATCTTCAAAGAGCCATGATGGTTTCTGCTCAGAGAGACAGACAGAGACAGAGAGAGGCTGAATTTCCACTGGAACATGTTTTATGTGGCTGGATGTGCCTCCCCCTTCTCCCCTGCTCTCCCTCCGTTTGCACTGACATCTGGCACCAATATCGTCTGGCAGGGCCCGGCAGTACTGTTCTTTGTTGAACCGCTGCCATGTTGAAATGACCCAACTCCACACATTCTCTGGCTGCTATTAAAGCACCGCGCCGCTCTCTTTCCAAAAAATGTGGATGGTATGACACAGGAACTGAGACAGCGAGCCAGAGAGAGGAGAAGAGGGGTGGCGGCGGTGGGGGAGCAAACAGACAGATGTGGAGGACTCGGAGCAAAGTGCTCGTCACATTTGTTGATCCAGAAACGCTGCGCACATCTGGACAGGAAGAACTTTCTGTAAGTTGCGTCCCCCCCTCCCCTCTCCAGTTTGGTACCTGTAATTATTAACACAATCCTCGAGCCGTGCTTATCCTGGAGACCGTGGCAGTCTAAACAATACATGTTTGATCTTTTCCCTTTAATGCCCACTGGAAAGAAGCAATCAAAGTAAAATCTCTCTGCGCAAACACACATGGAAGTGGCGCGGCGGCCTCAGTCCAGGGCCCTGCAGTCGGGCAAACAAGCGGATCTGGCATTTAACAATCTGCCTTTCAAAAATATCCATAAAATGATTACAACATGTGTAAACATTGTGCGCATTCAACACACACACACACACACACACACACACACACACACACAGACACAGACACACACAGACACACACACACACAGCAGAGCAAAGGGAGAAAAAAAGGAGGCCCTGATAGCATCAGTGAAGAATTTGCACGCTGGCCATTTGTGTGAGTCTTTGTTGGTTGAAATGAAAGGGGCTGGGGCTTCAAAGCCATGTGTATTAAGTGTGCCTTAGCATGGAAATCAATACCAGATGGGACCCAAATCGCTGCAGTTCAAACTCTCCCACTAACCCCTGCACCACCCACCCTCCCTCCCCGCCTCTTGTTCTTTCCTTTTCATTGCACCCCTCTCGAACACACAAATCCAGCGGCCCGACACCGGGCGCACACACACACAAACAAACGCTGATAACGGCGCTCCACGTAGACATCCACACAATAAACTGGGTTTTTATGATCACGACTCAAAAGCAAGAATCTCATCACCAAACAAGTTGGATTCTTCACACGTCTCCAGTGACACTGGCTTGCTCCTGTGTGATTTCCACTTTGGAACATCTAAATGCATCATGAAGCGAATCCTTCCTAAAGTTAGTCTCAAACATGGTTTTACTTCATCTCCGTGCCCACAAGTCGCTCCACACACCTGTAGTTGCCCTTCTTGCGGAGCTGCTCCTTGAAGTGGCCCAAAGTGAGACTGTGGCTCTTCATGGTCCTCCGGTAAGGAATCTCCTCGCCACAGAAGAAGTACGTCACCACCGTCTCCCCGCTGCACACCACGTGGCTTCCCGAAGCTTTCTTACACCTGTCAGGACACGAAGAGGAAGAAGTGTGAGAGAAGTGGTGGACAAACTCAACAAAATCATCCAAAGACAAATAAGAAACAGCTTCTGAGGGACTTTAACCAACAATTTCCTAGTTTCACAAGAGCAGAAGTACAGTAAGAGCGCCCTGCGAGCGAGTGACCCAGTGCCATCAGTAAGTGTGTGTTGTGTGGGCACGGAGAAGGGGCAGTGTGTTATCAATTCCCCTTCAGCTATGTCCAAGGCTTTGTAGGCCCACTTCAGAGGAGCTCTCTCTTTGCTAAGCTCTGCTCGCCCTAGCTGACTGCCAGCTCACTGAAGGACAGCCAATAAAAATGATACACATATATGAAAGGCATGTCTCAGTCAGGTGGTGCGGTGACTACACACTCCCCACACACGGCACAGATACACAAGATTCATGCAAACACAGAGGCAGCGCCAGATCTCCGTGTACAAAGCCTAAAATAAGCCTCCAACAAGGGGGCCACCTTCTCTGTGGGTGTGTCTACGTGGGAGGCGTGCGTACGTGCGATACGAAGCTTCGGCTACTTGTCTATCTCCGTACATGTGCGGTGAGCGGTGCAGGTGACAGGAAGGAAGAGTTGGAGGCTATAGCTGAGAGGAGGAGGAAGAGGAGCAGAGAGGAGGAGAGGAAGGGGAGGGCGGGACACTAGAGGCATCGTACTCTTCTGATTGGAGGCTGGAGACGAGGAGGCCGACGGGGCTGGGGCTGGGCAGCGACAGAGGGACGGACCCCCCGCCCTGGACAGGCACCAGGTGGGTCTTCTCACGCTGGAGGCTGGACGTCGGATGCCTGCGAGGACATAAAACAAACCATCAGCAATGCTCACTTGCATCAAAGCTCAACATCACTTCATTTTTTTTGTTTTTCCTGCAGCACCAACGTGGCTGAAGGTAGACAACAACAGAGCCGACAGAGTCAGGAAAAGCTGAAGTCTCTGCTTGTTCATTTAACAAAAATTAGAAGAAGAAAAAGCCCCATAGTGCCCACAGGCGTCACCAGCACTGGTGGCAGCAGTGGTGGTTTCTGCATGCCATAGATATTTCACTGTTTCAGATCCTTCATTTGTCTCCTATTTGCTCTGTGGAAGCAGGTCAGTCCAGTTCAGCCGAAAAGTCCCTCAATTTTTCTTCATGTGACTGTTGGTCGGAGATGAGTCACTGATGGCTTTGCGGTTGCGCCGAGGAACACAGAATTTTTGTTCTTTTACAGATCCTTGTTACTGCAAACGGTTTATATTTAGGAAATGCTATAAATGAGATCTGTAGGATTAATTCATGCTGATGAGCCATTATGATTTCTGGCTTCACTTTACTGACAGGACAGTCGATTCTTCATGTTTTTACGGTTTCCTGCGATGAGATTTTTAAAAAGTAGCGTACATTTCAAACCCGCCAGCTGGGTTTGGAGTTCAGAGTTAAAAACTGGGATGGTAACCGAACATGAACGCTGACCAAAGCTAGGAGCATCACTCACAATGTACTCTCTGGTTACCTTTGCTTGACGGTCTTGGTGGAGACCTCCTCCAGTCGGCGGCAGGCCTCCTCCAGCTGGGCCAGAGTGTTGGGAGGAGGCAGGGGAGGCATAGCCGGGTCCTGGATGAACGGCTGGGCCGGCTGGTGGCTGCGGAGGTGGCCACAGCTTCCGCCGCCACCCCACGTGTGCGTCTGAGTAGAGGAGCCTCCAAAGGACTTCTTGGTGCTCTGGGTACTGCGAGGGAGAGAGGAGTTAGGACCACATGCGCCGACATACATCAGGAGGCTAATCCAGGCGTGAGTTGGTGCTCACCTGTGAGACTTGTGCCTGCCCTGACGTTTGCTTTCCAGGATCCACTGCAGCACGTTCTGGGCGGGGTCTGTAGTGTCACTGGGCAGCTGCAGGGGTCCACAGTCTTCCACGCACCGGTCTGCCACGCCGTCCTCGGCCCCCGAGCGACACACTCGCCTCGACAGAGAGCTGGAACGCCTGCGAGGAAGACGGGCGGCAATCAGACAACGCAAGAAAAACAGGAAGTACACGAGAGGCCAGTTTCAGTGCTCGGGACTGACCCCATGCTGCTGTCTGTGGAGATGGAGCCGCACGTCTCCCTGCCCAGGCTGCGGCTGCGCTGGTAAGGCTGGCAGGGCGGACACTCGCCGCTGCCGGAGCAGACGCCGTGCACCCGGAGCGCCGCCTCCCTCTCGATCTGCTCCTTGGACTTGGGACTGGCGTGGTGGTGGATGTAGTGGTGGTGGATGTGCTTGGTGCTCTGCCTGCTCACGAGGGTCCGGTTGGGGCCCAACGCCAGATTGAACGCCCCCTGGTCGGGACTGGAGACAGAAGAAGGCCCGGTCCTCACCAGGGCTTTGATTCCAAAGCCTCCGCGGGTGAGAGGCCGGTGCTCCGGGGAGCTGGAGCGAGGGGAGTGCTGGATCACAGCAGGGGACTGGCAGCCGGGGGTCTTCAGGACCCGGGACAGGTGTTCGTCGAGGATGGCCTGGGGGTCCTCGTCAGAGGAGCCCGACAGGAGGGTCAAGGGGTGGGGGGAGAGCTGGGGAGCACTTCCCATGATCTCGGTATCCTCTCTTTCCTCCTCCTGCCAAAGACGACAACAGAATCATCAGCTGTGGAAAAAACACGACATCTCACGACCCACATTCTTGACAAGAAGTCACACAAACCTCCTGAATCTGCTGCAGCCGCTCCTCCAGAGAGCTGATGGTGTCCTGCTCCCTCTTCAGGCTCTCCAG
Organism: Stegastes partitus; assembly: GCF_000690725.1. Lineage (NCBI taxonomy): Eukaryota > Metazoa > Chordata > Actinopteri > Pomacentridae > Stegastes > Stegastes partitus. The sequence goes on from NW_007578237.1 coordinate 163,297, forward strand.
GCGGGAGATGAGCTGGGCTGCGAACTCTGCCGGCTCCATCGGGACCATTTCCTTGGGAGGACGGCGAGTTCGCTGCGGGGAGAAGGAGGCGCGTCAGCCGTTGTATCGTTCTCATAGTGACCGAGCTGCTGCCAACTTCTGCAAACACATCCAAGCTCCTCTTGCCTCATCAGTCTAAATTTATGCATTGTTTTCCACCAGTGGCAGTAATGATCAGGGCACTCTTATTGGCACCCAGGGCTACAGGGCTGTTTAAAGGGGTGGCAGGCCCGCTGTACGGCTGTGCTGGGCTAGGCCTCGGCTGGTTCCCTCTGTCATCATCAGCAGGCCACTTTAAAGTCAGCTCACTTCAAAGGCTTCCTCGTCAAATATCAAACACTCAGTGGGGGGAGAATAGGGTGGCGGAGGGAGGGATGGAGGGATAGATTGATGGGAAGCAGTGGCTTTACATCTAGGAATAAAAGCCACATATCGACAGGGGGTGGAAGAGAACTCCAGGGAGGAAAGGATGAGGGATAAAAAAAATAATAAAAAATTGGGAGAAGTCGAGATGCAGAGATGTGTGCTCGCAGGAGAAAATGAAGGGAGGAAAGGAGTGGAGGAAGGAGATAAAGGTTACAAGAAAGGATGGAAGATCAGAGAGGTGGAGGTAATTTATCCCCCTCCCTGACTTGTCACACACTGGGCACCTTTAAGGTACGCTGCAGTGACAGTGAGCGCACACATCTTAAATTATTTGCATTTTTGCGCTCGGGCTTTCTTGATTTTTCCTCTTCTTTTTTCATTTCTCGTATCTCTTTGTAGTCGGGATAAAGGGGAGAAAAAAGTGAGAAAAAGAGGGGCTGTCTGATGGCGCCTGGGGCTGGTGCACCATGGGAATGGCAGCCATCGCCAAAAAATCAGACGGGAAACAAAAACAAGAATGAAAGCAAAAATAAAGCAAAAGGCGGATAGCGAGAGAGTCGATCTCCTCCTAATGACTGCCGAATATCCCGTAATGTTTAAAAAAAAAGAAAAAAAGAGGGTTACATCAAGTTTACTTTAACAAGCTGCTGCTGTTAACACGACTTCTGCAAGCTGTCTCCGAATCGGACTTCCTCTCCTGCTCTTCCCTCAAACCTGAAGCCAGCTTCTCTTAAGCCTTAAGCTACCAGCTCCCCTCTGACCCGCTGAGAGCTCACATGACATGCTCAAACTCTTCCCTCAGATCCTTCACTTTTAGGGGAGGGGGCTGGCAGAGCGTTTGTGTGTCGGGGGTGGTGGTGGTGGTGGTGGTGGTGGCAGTGCTGTGGAAAAAAAAAAAAGGGGGCCAGCTCTGTTGGAAGTTGTCATTTCCCTTTGCGTTTGCTCCATTCATGTGCGGATCAAAGCGCTGCGTGTGCGTGTGTGTGCGTGTGAATGTGTCTGAGCATCTTTGTGTTTTTGTTGAGGAACCGGGCTGATTTCAGAGCCCTCGGGATAAAGCGGCAGAGATCTTCCTCATCTCTCCCTGTTCTCCATATTTACAGCATCGGTGGGGAAGAAAAGCCCCGGTGTGTTCCGAGCGCCGCGGCGATAAACAGCTTAGAGACCTCCCCGTCTCCCACAGACTTCAAGGAACCCTAATGGGGGTGTAGGTGACACCAAAGGTAGGGAGGGGGCTGCTGTGTGTGTGTGTGTGTGTGTGTGTGAGTGGGAGGCTGGGTCTTTGACGTTACTCTTCAGATCTTTGCTGGTGTTGTTGAATTGAGAATGCCAAATACAGTTTGCGCGGCACTATTCATAGAACCAAGAGAGAACCAGAACAGAGGGCGGTATGGAAATGACACTGTGGGACCTGGGCTCAGAAAGACTTGTGAGCATGTGTGTGTGTTTGTGTACTTACAGGGAAAGCAGGCAGAGAGACTTGGCTGTTCATCCTCATGTTGCGCTGCATCTCCCTGTGTAGCTGCTTCTTGGAGCCCAGTTTGTATGGAGGGATGCCATCTCTGGGGGCGCACACACACATCACAAAGGTCAATTACCCAATCAGATACTTCATTAAAGACCAAACAGCCATTCAGGAAGAAGCTTGTTAGCCAACTGGGTAGATCAAACGCACTTCAAGCAAGAAGAAATCTAATTTATTAATCATCCGATCAGTTTTGCTTTTCATCTTTCAGGCTTAGTCTGAGAACAAAAAAAAAAAAAAAGACATCCAGGGGTAAATCGTGCCAGCATTGCTGGTCTCGTGTTTATGTTGGAGCAGATCGGGTTGTCTGGTTCTGACTGAGGTGGTCGGAGGCTTTATTTGCCCTAGAAATGACACTCATTTTCAGCTCGAGCTCCGGCACAACGCTGGCCGCTGCCTTTCAACACTCACACTGCAGGCACAGTGTGCTCGGCTCTGCTGGCCACAAGTAGCGTCAGCATTAGCATTCCCCGACTGACTTTCATGTTAAGCTGAGGACACTGTTAGCATTAGCTGCTCATTACACTTATTCAAAGAGTTACTGCAGGACAGGACCCAGGGGTGCAGCTAACCTGGTTCCATCTATCTGAGGGCCCGAATGGCTGACTGGCTGAAAAATGAAATCAAACAACAAACAGCAGAGCCCGGGCTTCAAACTGCAGCACTTGACAGCGTAAAACAGCGTCTTTCCTCCCATGCTAAACAGCAGTTTCCTGGTGACCTAGCCTAACTGAGGAGCACTTTTCCACTTTTGCTTTGAAATGCCACAGTCATGCGCATAAGCAGCTCCCCCCTCCCTCCCAATCTTCATTTGGCAAGCGCTGCCGCAGCCAGCCTCTGATCTCCGCACATCAAAAGGCTGGTTTGTAAGATAAGGTAATGTTTGAAGTCTGCGCAGCTGCATTCCCAAGCGTCCAAGCAAATCCATAAATAAGATATAAGCAAAAATCCCCCCTCCACCACTCTCTTTCTCTTCCCACCCAACCGCCTCCTCCCTCGCTGCTTTTTTCTCTCTCTCTCTCCCCCTTTTCTATTTTTTTCTTTATCTGTAAATGAGATTCAAATGTTTATGGGTCTTTTTAACTGACCTAAAGAGCGGCAGATATTCTGATCAAGGCCAGAGCGGGCAGGAAATGAGGCGTCCCCGCGGCCCGGCTTTGTCACTGCGCTGGGCAAAGTACAGCAGAACAGCACTATATGGGCCTCGGTGGCTTTGAAGCGGGACTGTCTAGAGATATGCCAGAGCAGAAGACTCCCCATTGTAAAAAAAAAAAAAAAAAAAGGAAGGCGGCTTTATAGCTGCCATATTTTTGTGCAGCCCGGCCCGCTGGACGCTCTCACCATCAGTGTGTCAGTATCTCGGTCATAATTAACCTTGCTGTTTTCACTGACATCATCCACGCAGGCCTTGACACCTCCCCGGTGAGATGAGCTAAAGAACAACTTGTACCGAGGCTTCTCTGCTTTGCGTCCAGAACCAGCTGACCTGAGCGCTCCCCCGGCCTTGAGCTGTGCACCACACAATGACTTCATAGCACCTTGTCACTCCAGAGACACGTGACGAGTAATCCTCGACAGGAACGAGGCCCGAGGCACGTACACAGATAAGCACGAACCACATGTGGACGGCTGCACAACATGAGCAATTCTTTGATTAGTCACTCCACAGGCAGGTGATTAACGACTGTCAAAGTTTAGCCAGCATATAAAAAAAGAGAACTTTTCTGATGACACAATGAAGCTTCGTCTGATCAGACTCTGAAACCACATCTACTGATGCACTGAACGTAAAGCCACCACGCTCGCTCACAAAGTCCACATTACGTGAGTTCTTGGACAGGGTTTGGCATCGACCCACGCCACATCCTGTCTGCTCCGGTGCAGTCTTTGCAATGGTGCCACAGTCTATCAGTCTCAGCCTTTCTAGCGGCGTGGCTGCAGCCAGCTGAAGGGAAGGTGTCACCTAATCTCCCGTGGACATCCCCAGCACCTCATTTCACCCTCCGGCGCTGGCATTCTCACACACACACGCTCGTGTTTGGATAATATCCACTTACACACTGCTGTCGGTCACAGACATGGCATCGTCAGTCAGGGCGTCACTGGAAACCTCGCTGTCGTTGGTGCTGCTGACGGGGGCGAAGGAGCCCACATGGCAGGGGTTGAGCGAGTCTCCTCTCTTGTAAGATCTGTGGAGGTTACAACAACAGAGATCAGATTAATATTAATGCAACTCTGTGAAACACTATCCAACAGGTGGGCGACATTTCGCTCCCGCTTGCCGAGGAGGGGGGCGTTTATGTCTGAGATTGCAATCCAACATTATTAAACACAACGAATAAACGAAACGTGACGGTGAGTCCGTCTGCAGCGCTATGCATGGCCCCTTAAACGTCCCACGACTTCTATTTCCATTTCCACACTCGCTCCTTCCTCGGCATACATCTCCCGCTGTGTGTGCATTCTTGCCGTGGTACAGGAGGGGGAGGAAAGAGGGGAGAAAAAAAAGGAGGTATGGAGCGGAAGCATGAGAGTGTGTCAGAGAAGGAAAGAAAGGGGAGAGCGAGGGGGAGAGGGTGGTCTTCACGAGGAGGGAGAGAACCCAGCATGACTAAAGCTGTAGGCCCCCAGCTCCAGGCTGACCTTCAGAGGGGCTTGCAAAGAGTCAGGTATTTAACACAGCTGGCCTTGCATTCTTCCCTCCCTGCCTCTCTTTCACCCCCTCATTTATCCTTTCTCCTCCCTCCCTTTCTTTCATGAGTTGCACTCCCTTCCTCCCCCACCTTCCTTTCCGCTCTCTTTCCCCCTCACTTTCGCTCCACCAGCATCGCCTCGTAGCCCCAAGTTTTTGTTTTTTCACAAAGTGGAGAAGACGAGAGGGGAAAGCTGCAAAAACAGGGAATCAGAGAAAGAGTCGATGCAAACGAGAAAAGAAGGAGAAGAAGAGGTGGTGTTTGGATTGTAGCTGCAGGTTAGAGGTAAAGGCAGAAAGGGACCAGGGTCCATGTGAAAAGTGGGTAATTCTACTGGGTTCAACACCAAAGGAGGCTCTAACACACCTCCAGCTGTCAGCCTGTGCTGTCCAGAGCAGGTAGCTGTCAGCTGTGTCAGGCGATGGCCCTGCCATTCACAGGCCTGTAAACTCCTGAACAAATTCGCTCAGGATGCAGTTTTAAACTAACCTTCAACGCCAAATGAGACTACAGAGCATCCAAAGCTTCAAAGTGCCACCTATAGATTTATACGTCCACACTGAGGACAGTGTGGTGCAGGAGGAGGCATAGCATAGCAATGTCATCATCTATTATTTGCCGGCTGGGGCCAGAGCCAGCCGTGCTCTGTGAACTTTTCCTGTGGAAGACGATCCCTCATTCTGCGGAACTATTTCAAAGCCCCGGAAATCCAGGCGAGCGCCAGCAGAGGGCTGCTGCTGCTGCTGGAGAGGCTGAGAGGGGCCACAGAGGTTCTCCTGCAAGCTGTGGACTGGCTGCTGCAGGAAAACATGTGTTGCACTTCTGCAGAGTGAACTAACTCATCCGTCACATCACAAGCACAGTGAAAAGGTGTTGCAGTCGTACCTGTAAGCCCTCTCCATCAGGGACACCGGGGCCCTCTGCGCCTTCGCCGACAGTCCAACCAGAGCTTTGGCTTTGAAATCACAGCTCCACTCCTCCTCCTCGTTCAGCGTGGGCAGGTATCCACACACCACCTTCAGGTCGCCCAAGCCGTTCGAGTTGACGTGACTCGGGTTTTCTCCGCCAGTCCTCACGTACTCGAGGTAAATGTCAGAGGTCAGGAACATCTGGTAGGCGTTCTCCTCCATGTTGGTCTGGATCTCGGTCTGCGCCTGGTCGAACATGGCAGAGTCTATGTGCTGCTTCTTGATATTATCCCGGATGAAGGTCTTGGTCGCCGGCTTCAGCTGTTTGGCGACGATGCTGTTGTTCTCGATGTAGCGCTTGTAAATTGCTTTGGCGACTCTCTGCGTTTTGGTATCCTTGAGGTCCATTTGCCTGAAGCCATTGCAGGCAAACCAAAAGTCTAAAGTGTCAACACATTTCTCCCTCTCCAGGAATGTCCTAAAGAGAAGAGCGCCGTCCTGGTCCCCGAGGAGGGAGTGCAAAGACTTGGTCCACCGGGAGAGCGGTGAATCCGGGGAGGCACTCCCCTCTGGCTCCCCAAGACCGTCTTCGTTCCTCCTCGCCGAGGAGCCCGGAGAGCCGAGCAGCACGGATTTGGGGGGTTCCAGGGGCTTCATCATTGCGAGTTTGCCGGGGTAGCAGGGCGCCTCGCCCTCCTCCCCAGGCACCGGGGGTCGAGGAGCATCTTCGCTGAAACTACTGGCGATATGGTCCATAAGCGGCCGGCTCATGGCTCTGAAGGCAGCAGCAGCGAGCCGAGTGCTGTTCGCCTCCTCCGAGCTTCTACTGTAATCTCCTCACTCTCTTATGTCAGCGGGGAGCTTCTCTCCGGCTGCCCGTCTTCTCTCTGAAACACAAAGTATTGATCTAATCAAAACCAGATCCGCCCCAACTTCAAAGAGGCACAGACGCAGTCAGAGTCTTTTCAGACTCTCACTGACTTTTACAGGAACAGACTAGTTCACAGGAGGAGGAAAAAAGCTGCAGCAGCATTACATAAACAGCAGCTCCTCATATCTCAGGAAATGTGATTTCCACCGAGGCGCTGCCGGTGAGGACGCACATTAACGGGAATTTAACGGTGATTTCTCACAGTGAAAAATCCACCTGAGCGACGAGCTGAGCTGCTGCAGCGTCCTCCTCCTCCGATCACAACACGACCGGTGATAATTACACGACCGTCGAGCTCAGAACACCGTGAATCAGTCGTTTATCGAGCAGCGCGCCGGAGCTTTACGCACGGACGCGGCTAAACGCCTCCGGATCCATCAGCCTCGTACCGGCCACCGACTCGTTCCTCATCCCACAGTAAGCTGCTAGATCACGGAACACTGAGCCCCTGCCTCCCCTCGTGTACCTGTAGGACACCGATGTGGGACAAACTCCAGGAGATGGAGAAAAAAAAAAAACGTGACCAACATAGTTAATGTCGATCCACTGATGTGTAGAAAACACGCAGCTGTCTGTCGGTGCACATGAGCGGCGTCAGAGTGCGTCGGTGCTGGAATGAACCATGCAGATGTTCAACATGCAAACTGAACTCTGACTCGGACTCTGAGAGACTAGAGCCGAGTTCAAACTGTCACGTCGTCTGCTCAGTTTTCTTTAAGGCGAACAAACAGCCTCTGTGCGTAAACGTCCAGTCCAAGTACACCAAAGTCTCTGATCTTGTGGGGGAGGAATTCCACAAAAAGAAACCAACACTTTCTCACAGATTTCTACTTTAAAATTCGAGTCTAGAACCGCACATTACCGAGAAGGGGCACCGAGTGGCCGGTACAGGAGCGCCTCGGTGCGTTTTCGCGGTGTTTAAACGTGAGAAAAGCGGCCGGTTTCCAGCAGAACATTACTTCAAAGGCGAGTCAACAGCACATCAAAGCGCTCCAGTGGGGGCCGGTGAGGAGGCGCTCACTCTGGAACTTACCATCGATCCACGAGTTCGCTTCCAAACGTTAAAACTCCAGGGATTCTTATCCACAAACAAGCGCGTATAATCCACAGTGCTGGCGTCCGCGTACAGTCCGTTCGGGTTCGGGTTCGGTTTACGGAGAGGAAAATGCACCGGAGAGGGGAAAAAAGCTCGCTGTTGTGCCTCCTCCTCCTCCTGCCTGTCTCCTCCCTGCGCTCAGGCTGCCATGCCGCACGGCGGGTCTCTCCTGTAGGCGACTCCAACACCAACTGAACCGGGAGGCTGAGCAGCGCACTTCAAAGTGAGGAACCGACTGCCGGGTCCCGACAGCTGCATAAAAAACAAATGCAGCTCGAAGCCTCCGGAAAAAATGGAAACCGGAGCCGGAGCCTCCGCGGATGGGTCGCAGCGGTTCGGCCGGACGCGTATTTTACAGGCGGCTCGGTTTATTCACCGACGCGCGCGCCTTTTTGCCACGTTTCGCACGATCTTCTCCCGGATCACGAAGTTGCAGCTCCAGTGTGAGGACCTTATCAAAGACAGGCAATCTTGAGCCAACTCCCCGAGGCTTTGGAGCGTCAGAAGTAACTGATCTACCGCCCCAATAGCATTATCGCTACAATCCCTCTGTTGCTACATAAACTTTAAAGACGCAGCGAGCTTTTTTTTCCTTCTCTTCTCTGGACCCGCATAGTTTTCCAGATTAACCCATTGGAGTCCCGCAGCTGCACAATGCGTGCACCGACCTGCGCTAAACAGCACATTTATTTCTCTATATGATGATTCTTGGCCACGAACCAAAAACACAATAATCCTGCCGAATAATGATTTTTTTTTTTTTTTAGTCTCTTTGGGAAAGTCCAGCTGCAGGTTGCAAAGACCTGCTGAGCTGCAGCCAGACCAAAGTTTTCTACATGAAGCTTTAGTTGTTTTTGAATAAACAAATAAAGCAAAAGTCACTTTTCTCATCTCATGTTCATTTCGTGTGTTGCAGCAGGAAATGAAAGCTGGTATCACTCCACAGCTCCTACCAGTGGCAACGAGGGCGCATGCATACACAGCAGATTAAACATCTGCTCACCCAGGAGAAGTTCTCTGAAGGATGTTATCATAGCATTTAAGCAGCACAAGAGTAAGTCCTCTCTGCAGCCTTCTGCTTTGTGCACACTTCTTAACTGCAGATAACATGAAGAGAACAAACAAACAAAAGGCAGATCAGACATCCAGGACACGTCTACTGACTGAGAGCAGCTGTTTGGATGCAGGTGGCAGTGGACGTTCTGGACACAACACTTCCTCTATTTGTCCCGGCTACAGTCGGTGATGCTAACAGTGTTTATTGGATGGAGTCGGTCGTGCTTTGGACGGTCTTTAGTGTTCAAATGAGCCGTCACAGGGGAGCCTTTGTGCAGGATGACTGGCTATATTCTTGAAAGGGAGACAGTAGGTGTCTGTGTGTCCTTGTTGTCTCAGCGGACGGAGGATCCAAAAAAGTACAGTACAAAGACGGCAAACACTTTGATCAACCTGTTTGCTAAAGGTGCTGTGAAACTTTCTCCCCGGACGCCTCGCTTCCCATCAAGGTTAATAAAAGAGGAAGCTGCTGTTGAAGGGAGCCACGGCGACTGAGGGATCACTCATCACTCAAAGGCCACTTTATCGCCTTCTCAAAAAACAATCCCAATGTGTCGACATCAAACTCGCCGTCCCGGCAAACGGTGAGCAGCTTGTAGCCTGCAGCTCCTCGGGGGGTTTGTGGAAAGTTTGCAGAGAAGCTCAATTGATTAAAACTGAAATTACACTTTGAATAAAATAAAAGCTACAACACCTGAACGCCGCACGTTCAAAGTGCATTAAAACTAATCCCAAGAGCTTCAGCAAAAGGCAACTGGACTTGGAGATGTTTCATCCAGGAAGCGTCTCCAGGTCTGAACCCAAGAAGCTTCTTGGATGAAAGGGGAAATGTCCAAGAATCACAAATAGCTAGCTTTAAAGTAGAGACGCTAAAACGCTTCTCAAAGGGTAATGGAAGTACAGCTGAAGTACCGTCAAAGAAATAAATGCAACAAACAGTGGTGTTGCTGAATGAGCGCTCGACACAGAAATGTTGGGAAATCGTGAAGAGTTCATTCAACATCTGGAGCTGAGCCAGATGTGAAACGCTAACGAGTCAAACTGCACAAACACATAAAGCTCATCCACACAGTCGAGGTCTTTCTGTAGGTGACCACAAAAAGTCTGAAGCTTGTAGAACTACCAGAACCTGGATGAATTTACACAAACATGCACAAAAACTAGCAAACAAAGGAGCAGAGACGCCGAAACGTTCCACAAAGGCTAATGGATGAACAGTTAGAATACACACGTGAAGAGCAACGGATGAACAGCGGGAATGCCTTCAAAGAGTACTTAAGTATGATGCAAAAAAAGCGTCGTGTGACGTCGTGTTCAGTACATTCAGCGTCTGGATGCTAACGAGTTGAACTGCACAAGCACAATCTGTGATGTGGTCAGAGCTCGTCCACACCGTCTGTAGGTGCGCCGGTCATCTGGCTAATATCCAGAGTGTCTCCAGACAATGTGGGTCTTTGTTAGCTCCGGAGGGCCCACACTGACCTCTGACAGTAAACACACCGGGGTGGGAACCATCACCATGGCGATGGTGCAGACCCCCTGCCGGTACCTGGGGCCAGTTGGGCCCTCGTGTCCTGCCTTGTCAGCCCCCTCTGCGGTCCCCATAGGTCGGGTCTTCCGTGCCGCCCCCCAGGAGCTGACCCCGGGTCTGCGGCCGGCCTGAGACCGGGGGTGTCCTTGGCTCCTGGCCCTATAAAAAGACCTTTGAAAGAGGGCTCTGAGGGGAGAGGTTATGGGATGTAACTGTCTCTTTTTATGGGCAGATATTATTACAGGGACAGGTCAAATTCAGACCCACTACAAAGAGCACTATAAATAGAGACGAAAGGGGACGTATAAATCACCAATGTTGACTGCTTCCTTCTTTACATACACAAAGCAACTGAGTTCTCGATGTTATCTGAAGTTAGATTTGATGAAAACACCTCCTATGTGGCCACTTCAGAGGGCCGGAGGGCTTTTACGACGTGCTGCGAGCTCTCCTGAGTCGGTCGTAACTGCTACCGGCCACCTCGGCTGCAGCCATAAACACTGAGAGTGCGTCTCCCGCTGCCGTCCTCTCTGAGCTGCAGCTCTGTGATCAGTAACTGCTCTCAATTACAGTATTGTGTGCTGTTCCTTTCGGCTTGGGGTTAAACTCTTTGCAGACCCCTTTGAAGTGCTCATCCCTTTATCTCAAGCCAGAGCCAAGAATTTGGGGGAGGACAATGGAAAATGAAACCAAGAGGGAAGCTTATGGCAATTATCAACCAGGGCCATGAGGAGGAAGTCAGCTTGCACAGAGAGAGAGCAGATAAAGAGAGTCAGCTAATGTAGGACAGGGGGTTACTGTTTCAAGTTTGTTTGGTGTGTACACACCCGGGGCGACAACCGACTGCCGAGAGAGGAAATGGAGGCTACCTCTTCAAAGCAGGTGACAACAGGGGGACAATGAAGGGAGCGAGAAGCCGATGAGAGCAACGGTGGCGGCGGTGCAGGGGGTCAACACACAACATCGGTGGCAAGAAGAGGAGAAGGACGGAGGCGCAAGTGCTGTTGTCAGCAGAATCAAATGGCACGCAGAGGGCTGGGGAAGATACAATTAAAGTGTGGAGTTAAGACAGGCTTTGAAGTTGGACATGGTGCATAATACCCTTAAAAGTTAAGGAAGGGCAACAATCCGCCAGTTTGTTATGGGGATGTTTTGAACGAGGAAGAGGAGGCGGTGGTGGTGATGGGGGGTTGTTTTTGAAAGGGTTCAGTTTGAGGGGAATGAAGCTGCGTTTCAAACACCAATTGGCCTCAGAAGGATGTTTTTTTTTTGTTTTTTTTTCAAAACAGAGAAGTGCGAGTGGGAGTCTGCGCCTACCTGTGAATTTTGATGATGGGGATGAGAAAGATGGAAGAAGGGAAAGATAAATGTGTCAGAGAGTGGAACAGGGAGTGAGACAGGTGGAAGAGAAAAGGGAGAATGAGACATGAAATAGGTGGGAATTGGAAAGGGAAGGGAGGCAGGGAGGAAATAAAAGAGAGGGGAAGGGGGGGTGTTGAAGGTTATTTATTGGTTTTTTCCTTCGTTTTAATCCCATTTTGCGCTTGACTTTTAAGTCTACCAATGTATAGAAACAATGTCGGATGCACTGTCTAATCCCGTTTGGGCCATGAAGCTCACTCCACACTGACAGTAATGACTTTCATTTCCTCTGCTGCTCGCGCTGAAGCACCATGCAGACACTTCACAGGCCGGACGCCTCAGTTCTGCCATGCTTGACAGGACAGCGATCCGTCTCCGAATCAGTCTTAACCTGAACCCCGGGCTCCCTCGCTCATCCCTAATCTGTCGCTTTAACCCCGTCTTCCTACTTCCTGACTCCGGAGCGCAGGGTTCCCCCAACCAGCGAGGTGATTAACTGGCTCGTTCGTTCATCAGATGCCAGATTCTTATCTCTTCGCCGCCTCCTGCTCCTCTGTTAAAGGGCCGTGGCATCAACAGGGTGAGCGCCATGGCAACGGAGACGGGAGGGCAGACGGCTCAAACACTGTCTCGCTTGACAAGAACACAATCTGAACACGCTGCTCACATCTCACGCCGTATATCCGTCTATCACATTTCTAGACATCCAGCACACAGAAGCCATGCCCTCTGGGGTGTTTATGAAGATCATCATGACCTGAGGAGAAGTTTCAAAGATTGATTCCAATGTTTTTAAGCCAAGTATGTTAAAAATGTGATGGAGAAAATGAATGACATAGCATCTCCCACCGCAGCGTTTAAATCATAATGCTGGCAGATAAAATGTTCAGAAAACAAACCACCGAAAGGCGAGACGTGTAAGTAGTGAAATTCTATATTGTCTTTTTAAAACACTTTTGTGCACGTTGTGTTCAGACTGAAAGCAAAATGTGAAGAAGTATTTATTCCAACGACATGAACTGAGCGACACAGACCGGCTCAAGGAGGAAGAAATCCACCTTAAACAGACGTAATTTATGAGAACGAAGCTTTCCACAAAACAATGGTGAGGTGCTGAAGGTGCAGAATAAGTGTTCAACCTGAAGTTCAAACCACTTCTCATCATTTTAGACGGACAACTCTGCAGGAGTAGCTCAGTGACGGTGGGACAGTGAAATGTTGAAGCTAGTTTTGGTTCCTCATTGGTGTCTTTTTGCGTTTTAGAAAGAATTACTGGAATCCAGCCAACATGAAGCCACCAGAGCATCGCCGTTGGGAGATGACACCATGAGTAGGTCAGTAGCTGATTGGTGAAAAGGTGGAACCAGAAAAGGCTAAATGGTGCTTTCATTCTGACGAGCAGCGCATGTGTTGATAAGCTTGTGACTGCTGATGCCTTCCAGTGATGCTCTCTGACACTCGTCCATTATGTTTGATCACCCACTTCACTGTGACGTCTGTCTTGTCTGTGACAGCAGCAAAACCACAGACTGTATAAAAAAGATGGTTGTTTTCTCGTGATCTGACAAATGAAACCAACATGGAAGTCTTTCTAATGACCAGCAGGGGGCGACTCTTCTGGAGTCTGACTGTTTAGAAGTCTCAGAGAAAAGCTTCTTCTCACTTGATCTGTTTCCTCAGTGGACAGTTTCCTCAAACATTTACGGTCGAAATCTCTAGTTTTAAATGCAGCACGGTGTTCATCTGGTGAAACAACGTTAGAGGAAAATGTGTTTTAGGGCGGGGCTGCCTTGTGATTGTCAGGTCACTGCTGGGCTGCTAACTTGCTCTTTACATCTGGTTTCAAAAGACCAAGATGCCGATAGCCAAATGCTAAATCAGTATTCTAACAACCAATGGGTGACAGTTATCTTTAATAGACCGTCTATGGACAAATGCAAAAGGACCAACAATGGCAACAACATGAACAATTCATTTCTGGTTGTTTGCAAAGTTCTGGATGGTACCAACCCAGAACCATGCTGGTATTTGGGTTTGTCACCATCAAAATATAGCTGTTAGTGTTAGCATGTTGCTAGGCTAATGTGGCTAGCATTATTATTAGCTTTGATGGTCTGCCTACAGGTCACAACTGTGGAAACTCTGAAGCTAAAGACACTCAGAGACGGCAGAAACTTAGAGAAACCAAGAAACAAGAACCAGTTCAATGCAACCTAAACTCCTCTGTTTGCTCACATATCCTGCATTTTAATACGGCCAAACTTCCAGGAAAGCTGTTTTTATTTGGAAACAGTCGATCAAATGCAGCCCGTTAAGACGACACGTGAACCTGCAGTCACTTCTGGACCATTTCTAAGCCTCGGCTCTGCTGGCTGACAAACCTGCTGTACAGTGAGTGAGAAATGATGGCTGTGTCGTGTTCTCAGCAAAACCATCACTCAGAGGGAGCTAGAAGCAAATAAAAGTCCTCTTCTCACCTGCTCAGTAATGCCTTTCACTACTGGGCCAACAGTGTTCTTCCTGAAGGGGGCGTGGACGGCACCAACTCACTGCATTTCAAGCTACAGACACCGAAAACTGACACGACTTTCATCAAATTGCTGAAATCACACAACAAAACTGTAAATGCTGAGTTCAGCGGCCTCTGAGTTCACTTCCGTCCGCGTGATGTCTTGTTCTTTTGAGTCAGTTGAGGAACCCGAAAAAATACCAAGAAATAAATGTAAAGGCACTGAGCAGTGAGAGCTGCAGCCTGAAGCAGCAGGACGACCATCACAGCACAGAGATTAAAGGAAAGACAAGATCAAGCACAACCAGGAGCATTTTTATGCACATTAGCGACGACGTCGCCGTCGTCTACTTACCCATCTTCACTTTAGGTAGAGCGGCTGAGGGAGATAAAGAGAAAATGCGAGGCAGGGATATCAGATACCCAGACAGAGACATAGGGCAAGCGATACAGACAAACCTCCCACTCGTCTTGAATGCACAGACTCCTGTCCCTCTGCTCAGCCCACACCGTCGGCCCAGATGGCAGATTCATGCCACAGTCACACCAGCACAACCTGCTGTACAGCCTCCAACACACTCCTTCTCAGATCACTCAGCTGCATATCCTTTTCATAGCTCCTGTTGCGTTTGAGTGACAGGGCCGGGAAAAAAAAAACCTCACTGCCATAAATATCATGTCAACAAAGAGACACCGACACCAGCTCGGAGAGAGACAAAGACGGAGAACGCAGGAAACATGATGGAAGACAGAATAAACAGCGTAAGTGAAAGGCGTCGGGGGTGTTGTGTGAGAAGTGTTGGCGATAAACAGGTTTATTTATGCAAGCAGTGTACAGCAGCCAAACACCGGCCTCCTAGGGTCTGACTCAGAATACAGCTCTATAAAAAGATCCAGTGGCACGCATGCTCACGCTAACAATGACTTTGTCAATCACACGCCGATATACAGTCAGTCCCAGAGGCCCGTCAGCAGCCGACACACGGATCAGGTGCAAATCCTGCAAGACGCAGTGAAGGGAGGCAGCGGACACTCCAATCACTGGGCATTTGATTACAAACGATGGCCCTTCCATTCCCACCCTCAAATAACCCGTCTGACGTCCTACAAGAATCAATTACACACAACAAACGCTGGATAAAGAAACCACGTTGGCAGTTGACAGACATTTCTGTTTCGTAGTAGATACACTCAAGAAAAGCCCTCATCAAAACATTACAGCCTCAAGCACGAGAAAGTCGGCCAAATTTCAACTGATCAAGCTTCATACGGCAGCATGAAATGAGAATACGGCGGCTGAGTGGAAACCTTTGGAGCTCCCTGACCGCCCTCCACTGCTGTCACACAACAGTCCACTGTGTGATGTGGAGATAACCGGCAGAGGAAGCGAGGGCTTTGATCCTTAATGGGGCCATGTCGGCTCTGTGGAAATGACATTCATGCCTTGTATTTACACAAGCGCAATTACGGAGGTAATTTTGGTGGTAGACAATCAATTAGAGTGAAACTATGCCAGGGCAATAACACAGATTAAAGGAAAGGTTACGGCTGGAGCCTGTTTGGGTGTAAATGAGCAAAACAAGGGTCGGCTAAATAAGCCTCGGGACACATCAACCTTTAGATCTACAGTATCAGCAGCAACCGTAATGAATCAGGGCTCGTCTCTTCTAACAACCGCTTCTCTGACCACAGATTTGGGAAAGACCTGCATGTCACATAGTTCTCCAAAGCACCTACTTGGTGCAACAACTTGTGGCCTGATCTCTCCTCTCAGGCTTCGTTTTTTTATCCGTCTCAACTAATTCTGCGGCATCTTCTGTGCACGATCAAGGAGACAAACGTGTGCATCAGTTCCCACATTTAACCCGGAGAGATTTAGAACAGCAGAGTTGCTCCGAAAACAAGGACAGGACGAGGGGGGACAGTTCAAGCTCCACCGGGTAGAGGCGTTAGCAGAAACCGCTAATAAATAGCACATGTGCTGGCTGATGGCTCATCGGTGGATATGTGGTGCATGCAGGGATCAACAGGAGTCCTACTTGTCATCTTATCTTGAGCTGAGTGTCAGATTTCTATGAGTAAAAGCAACACTAGAACTGTACTGAATGCAGTCACCCACTCCACCTGTGCTGATGTTTGGTCATTTACTTCCTTAACTGCTTGCATTTGCTGAACTAACGTGTCTGGGTTTTCCCAGAGCTTCCTCTGCCACGAGGTGCATGTCACATACAACAGGTATGAATGTAATCTGTGTAATTTGGCTGCAATCCTGCAACACACGACCAAAAATCAAGCTTATCTCTGATCTGTGCATTTCAGTGCAGGAACACTTCAAAGACACGTGAAGGACACTGAATTCTTGGAGAAGGATAAGAGATGCAGCAAAGAGGATGCCGGCACTTTGCCAGAACGGTGCCATGAACACGTATGAACCCATGACTACGGTCAAAGAGGTCAAGGAAGGATGTGAAGGGGAATTGATTTAGGAAAAAACAACCATGGCGCGAAGACAATCTGATTGCATTTACACTAAGCTAGGTAGTGAGTTAAATGTTGCTGCTGCAAGGAATTGTGGGACGGCATCATCTCCTTTCCTTCATAAAGGACGGACCAGAGTATCCTAAAGGAGATAAAACAGGAAGCCACTTCTCTTAGCATTCAAAACACTGAACCCACCTTCATCACGGCACGACACTTCCAGGTGTTCACTGACTGGATGTGAAGACTTCATATGAAGACCAGGACGTGAGATGTTCTGCTGCAAACTGTTTTAACTGATGTTCTGTGAGATCTGCCAGGCCGGAGCCGTTCTTCAGTAAGTCGTGTTCTGAAGGCTAATTTAGTTTGTGAAGTAAAGCTCAGCCCATGTATGGAGGTAAACAGTTAGTTATGCAGCCAGTAGAGTAGAAAGTTCACAGTGCAGCCATCCATCATATCGCATGTGTTGAACAGAACAGAATATAGTCTACTTATCCCAGACCCGGGAAACTACTGAATGGTGCAAACAGCGATCATTCAGGTCAGTGGGACGATGTGGAGTTGGACCAAACAAGAGTCGAGACATCGATGTGACTCTGGTTACAGATAATGTCACAAACTGAGCCCCTTGTTTCTCATCTTGGCTTCACCTGTGGAGGACGCTGTAATGGCTGAACACCTACAGCAGCTCAGACAACACCACGTAGGAACTAGTTCACGAGGGAGACTGAAGCCACGAC
Organism: Stegastes partitus; assembly: GCF_000690725.1. Taxonomy (NCBI): domain Eukaryota; kingdom Metazoa; phylum Chordata; class Actinopteri; family Pomacentridae; genus Stegastes; species Stegastes partitus. Next base: position 180,531 of record NW_007578237.1, read on the forward strand.
CAACATGATGTGAAACGCACAGATATGCTCCATGCAAGAAAAGAAACCAAAGAAACAAACGAGCTTTAAATGCTTCTCCACCGAGGGCTGAGTGTTGCAACAGCTCTGAATCCTCTGTGCACCTCGTCCAGAAACAACAGAGCCGACAAAGGCTTTGTGCTGAAAGACCAAATTCCTGTTTCTCAGATGTTGGTCTGACAGTCGTCTCTCCTTTTGTCTCTTTTTCTATTCTTCCCTTTCTCCTTCGCTCTGTGCCTGGGCAGCAGAATCAGCACATCAAATAAATAGAGAGAGGAATCGTGTTTCACTTGGAGACAGCCGAGCAGGACAATAGGAACACGTGAAGTGAGCGAACTGCGGGTGTAAAAAGAAAGCAATTCCAATGCAAATAAGTGCAGAGGCCTCTTTGAAATCAAATCTGATTTAGGAATTTAATAACACCTCCAAACTGTTTTCCAAGAAAAGAAAAAAGAAAAAGATTCTTTGGAAATGATCAGTATTCGAGGCCACGCATTCCTCACCTACCAGAGACACAGAACACCAGCGGATAGGGGCTCATTACGAAGCCTCTCCTTGGTCCACCAAATGTTATTATCATCAAAACCTCCCGACTCTGGAGGAGACATGGCGGCCATTTTGTGGACTCCAGCGTCTGAGTCATTGGGTTTGAGTGGAGCCGCTGGTAAAACACAAGCAGTGGCAGAAACACTGGGGCCCAGAACTGTAGCCTTTGGCCTGAGGTTCAAACAATCGACTCGCAGCGCTCTTTATCTGAACCAACCACAAACCCCCAACTACCCCTTCCAGTTCAGACGGAGGCCTGAGCAGAGAGGCTACATGGTGATGGGAGAGATTGGAAGTGAAGGTCTTTGACTTCAGTCACACAGCTAATCTTGGTTAACATGCATGTTGTGGTCATAAAAAAACAAAGGCAGCAGCACGACTTCCCCTAATTGAGGGACTAATTATGAGGTATTGGAAGAAGATGAGAAACATGCTCAGAATGAACCCAAAGAAGCAGGACAACAAAAAAACGATGCAAAGCTTTTATTAAAAACGATGGATTCTGTCAGAACGTGACATCAAATATGAAAAACATCAAGTTAAATTAGAAAACTTGAACAAAAACCTAAAAACCTTCTTTGCCAACAAGACAATGAATAAATATTTAATGAGGACATCAAACTAAAAGATGGCGTTTCCGGTGGCATGACGAGTGTGTGAAATACGGCAACAGTCAAGTTTGCTCACATCTGACGGAGGTCACGGCTTCACGGCGCCGAGCTCAGCCGTGGTTCTTCCTGTCACCTGTGCAGAGAGAGTCCTGGTGTTAAACCTTCACACTGACGTCATCATTCAGGGGCATCAACATTAAAGGTGTTGGAAATAAATTCAAGCCAACGCTCTGACTGACTGCTGCTTTATGATTCCCAACATCTGAGTGGCTTTAAGAAGTGCAGGAGTACAGTGAAGCAGCTTTTTACTGTGAAGTGTCTGACTGACAGTCCTGAGAGATGTTTGCAGAGATGTGAGCGACGGCAGCGTTTGACAAGTTCTCTCATCACTGCCTATGTATGGATGCTGCTCATAAAGACATAAATGGCTGTTACAGTGTGATGGATGGGAGGCAAATCAAAGCCCTCCGGACGAACACTTCACCGAACGCATCTGCACCACGAAAAAGCTCAAATACAGGAGCGCTGCTGGATGTTCACCTACACAGTCTGCCTAAACGTTTCTACACAATCTAACCGGCGGTGCTGACCTCCTGCTGCGACAGGCGTCCAGGTCCTCCTGCAGCAAAGACGCTCTCTTCTGAAGGAAGGTCACCTGCAACACAGACACACAACGATGCAAAACGCAGCCAACGTAGCGCGCTGTCAGCAGGAACATGAGGAAATGGGAAGTGGAGGAATGCTTCTGGGCCAAGTGGGCGAGCCAAGTAGAGGACAGAGGAAGAAAAGCCTGGTTGTTGAGAGCAGGGGTCGGAGGTCAGGGATCGGGGCAGCGGGGTGAAGGCAAGCCGGGCCACGGGGACGGTTCTGGACCAGGTTAGCCGAGGTTAGGAGGCGGCACCGTTCTGTTGTTGGGCTACAAAGCGTACGTTTATTTATGAAGTGTCTTTGGCTAAAGTGAAAATAAACCCCATCTACATTTACACGGCATCCAGAGCCTGGCAGAATAATCACAGCTCCAAAAGAATCCGTATTGTTCTGGGACTACCGTACTGGAGCCCAGGGTACATTCCTTTCTGTGGGGGAGACCTCAGTTCAAGTTCTAGCATTTCATTTGGCACCTCACACGGGTAAAGTATATGCAAAGCCCCACCGAAATGCGGTCAGATGCCTCCAGAGACACAAAACTCTCCGTACCTTTTTTTCCTTTTCTTACTATGTAAAAATAATGCACTTTAATGTGCAAAACCCAAGACACTGTCAATGAGAGGAGAGACCGCTCTGGTCATGAATTACATTTTATAAACATATCCGATCACAGAGCTGTGGTCTGGGCATTGAAACGGGATCTTGGAAGACCTATTTGAACAAGGCAGGGGTTTATGATGAGCCCATTTTACAAAAGCTCACACTGCACGCTCTTATTATTGTTACAACACAGTTATTTAGAATGTAAATGCTGCGAAAAGCAAAGCCCTTATTAGTGAGAGACGAGGCTCAGAGGGAAACATGCAGCATGAATGCGGTTGTGCAGGACTGACTGTGGGAGCTGACGGAGAGACAAGGAGAGATGAAGGTTTATGAGGAGGCCTGGCCGGGTCCGAAGTGAAAGCAACATCTATAATCGAGCGCTGCACCAAAACCGCACCGAACAGATCTTTGGTCTCGTTCAAACAAATCGCTCCGGCGCACACAGTCGTGCACAGTGTTCAGATTCACTTTCTACCAGTTCTGATTAATTTACAGAAGGAGAGACACAAGAGGGTCTCAGAGGGTCTGAAGGACCTGTCCTACAAAGATCTGCCCTCAGCAGGAAGGTGGCTGGATCAGGGATCCAGTGCCTTGCTCACTAACACGGCAGGTTTGGTTCACTACACAGCTCAAAGGACGCTTAATGTAAAGGTCTGTTACACATACATGATGTTAGACTGTATGTATTGTATGTAAAGGTCAACATGAGCTGCTGTTCAGTATGAATGCAGGTAAAGAAACGGCCTGACTCTTTATGCCGACACCTGGTTCCTTCCCATTAGTGGGTCACTGGAACCAGTTGTACAGTGATGGTGGTTGGACATAAATCCTGGTTTTAGCTGCACCCAACCCAACACAGTCCTCCAGCTTCTATTCGCTGCATCATCATCACCAGCTAACAGCATGCTAAGCTAACAGCATGCTAAGCTAACAGCATGCTAAGCTAGCCCACATGTAGCTCAACCAGCAGCCACATCACGGCCGTCGTCATGCTGTCAAAATGTAAAGCTTTCTGTTTCCATCAGGAAGGACAGCGTCTGCAGCTAACGAGGATCTGGTAAACTAAACGAGAACGTTGCATTCGTCCAACCTGACGAGACAGTTGCTGCTCCGTCTCCGCTCAGACATGCTAACGGTGCACTGGGTGAGCGAGTCATGTGAGAACTTTTACGACTAGAACCTGTTTGTGAGACCGGAGGAGCTGGATCAGTCGGATGATTCTGGGTACCGACATGAAGACGATGCTGGGTCCGGCTGAGCAGAGCCTGGTGCTCACTGCAGGGCCTCACGGGCCAGAACATCACGTCACCTGAACACTCTGCAGGATTCTCATTGGACTTTTGGCACATTTTACTGTGAATTCATTCCTTTCAATTTTTATCATTTCACTCATTTTCTCTGTAGTGAAGAGTTTAAGTGGCCAAGAAGGAAAAGAGGAGCTGCTGAAGTATGAGATGAAGTCAGAAGCAGTAACGAGGCTGCGCTTCACTACAGTTATCACTGAAGAACTGTGCAGCATGTAAAACAAACAGCAGCTCTACATTTAAAATGGACTCATGGAAAAGGAAAAGACAGCAGATGATAAATATTTTGCAGACTGAACACATAAAACTTGAGCCTCAACAGTATTTTTTTACATTCTTGGGCCTAAAGTCAACAGACTGAATGTGTTCTGCGAGTTGGTTCTAGTCTGATCCGTACTTGGCAACCAGTCAGCTCTCACCTGAGCTTTCAGAGAGGTGATGGTGTCCTCCAGCTCCTGTCTGAGTTCAGCTGGCATCAAACCTTTGATCTTCTGCTCGTACTCCTGATGCACCAGAGTCACCTGAGAAGACAGAGGGAGGAGGCAGTAAACAGGAACTGGAGACTTCAGGAATCGATACCTGGCTTCACACGGACGTCCCGGCTACGACGGAGTGTTCATGTTTCTGCATGGAAATGAGAAACCTGATGATGAACGCTGGAATACTCTGAAACTTCTCATTCTGGTTTGTGTTCAGGTGCAGCTTCAGTCAGTGACAAACACAGATCAGTTCAACACTACGGCCGCTGTTCTGTTGTTCTGCTGTTCTGCTGCTTCCTCCGGTCATAATGACTCCGTCCTACCAAACGACTGCTGACACCGTAACACCTCCTCCTACCAGCAGCTCTTGTTTCTGGCAGGAAGCCGACACGATGCTGCATCTGATGGTACGAAGTCGCTGTAAAGTGGCCTCATGGATGTAAAGCTAAAGGAGCGTCAGAGTGATCAGCAACCAGAACACTGGTGTTCATCAGACACTCTGTGCTCCTGTCACATAGTGTGCAACATCAAACTTAACATGATAAGTATTACTATGAACAACAACAACAACAACAACAATAATAATAATAATAATAATAATAATAATAATAACAATAATAATAATCGCGCACACACATTTTTTCAAGGCTCTTAAACAGGTGAGAGAGGCTCACAATTGAACAAATGATCATTAATTAATAGAAAATCCTTTATTAGTCCCAAAAGGAGAAACTTGCAACATCACAGCCGCAAAGTGACAGAAAGAAAAAGTACAAAACAAAGAGGTGATGCATTTACACCATATCTACAATATCAATAAGAAGAAGAGAAGAACTGAGGGGCACTACGGACACACACTACACAATATTTACATGAATGAACTGCATCAGATCTGTAGTTATATATTATTACTGCTGAATAAGTGCTGCTCTCACACACACACACACACACACACACACACAGTTCCAAACAGCGAGCCAACAGCTTGGAGGAGGCACACTCACTCTCACTGCTCTGACTGTGGGTATCCCCTCTTTATTCATGGCTCAGAGTATTCCCTCGCTCTTCACAGCTCCTTCACATCTCCACAGGGGGTCCCAGCCTCGCTCTGCATAACACCCCCTACTGGCTGCCGCTGACTACAGCCAGATCTGACACAATGCATTTATGGGCTCCACACAGCTGGGTTTGGAAGAAGACAGGGCCACGGTGGAGGGCAGCACACATCAAACGCTGCAGCAGCTCAATAGCTAGCTAGCTATCTCCACTGGGGAGGACTGGAGGAAGTCTGTCTGGGGCTAAATTACACTCCACTAAACCAGAGTCTGATTATAGAAGTTGAAAAGGGTTTGGTTAGCGCAACCCCCACTTTTTACCCACAAACACACATGAATGGAGACGCACACATACGCGGACGTGCACGAGCGCAGAGCTTTTACGGTATTGTAAAAAAGCATTTACAGCATTCTGAAGAGTTGCTGAATCAATTAATTTGGAGCTTGATGAGCAGTTTGACAGAGCCGGAGGAGCTAACTGTGAGAAGCAACAGTTTGCAGCCACATATTTCAAGGTGTAACCAGGGGAGAGTCTGGGCATCCCGATGAGCCGGACAGAACCAGAGTCCAGCCAACACTAAGAACATCCCCATGATCCCCACCTCTCATCAGTCCCATCTTTCAAGTGAAGGGAGCGTGAATGAGGCGAGGGGGAGGGGGAGAAGATTGGTTTCCCTAAAATAATCTTCCTGTTGTGGATTTAACTGATTGTTCTGGCTTTGGCTAATTAATCTTCCTGGGCACAATGAAAGGGATTGGGAAGCACTTCAAAGCAGCCTCCAGTATAAATGATCCCAACATGAAGCGGCTCACTTTGTCTCGGCACAGTGTGCAATAGATTAGTCCGCCACAACTTTGCCAATTTTTCGGGCTCCTTGTGCCCCGTTCACTTGAAAGCGTCGGACCAATAAGGTTGGGTGGAGAATCCATCAGTTTACAGAAATACGTGGTGCTGCTGCGTGAGAATCCAGTCTGGGATAATTTGAAAGTGACCTTTTCAAACAAGTGGCAAAAAACAGGTTTTTAGAAGCTTTAATTTGAACGTCCAGGATTTAAAAAATGAGCTGAAGCAACACGAGTGCAGATTTTCAAAATGTCTGTCTCTATCTATAGCAGCTTCTGTAGTCATAACAAAACGGGAAGCCAAGACAAAACACACTTCACTACCTCAGACCGAAGCAATAAACAATGGTTGAATAAACACATCCCTTACCAACCACTCTGAATATAAGTCTGAGATTCTTCAAAAGCCAAGCTCCTTAGTTTTGCATTCTTGGTTCATGTATGGTGCCGTCACCGCAGCAATGAGAGATCCGCTCGGCCTAAATTACAAGCTCCTTTGTGGCGATGCTGTCTCCATTTTCCGTCCCATACATTAGAACGGGCCAGGCAGCGACGGCGTGCTCATCGCAGAGAGCGACGGGATGACTGGATACTGTACATACAGCTGCACAGCAGAGAAGCCACGACAAAGAGAAGGCCGGAGTACAGCGAACGCACCACATGATGCAACCAGCCTGTGAATGTGGCTCAACCACTTTGTGCAGAAACACTAAATATTTTCATTTTTTACAGTTAAATCCGACATCTGTATTGTTTTTAATCCTAAAACTAGCATCATTTTGTATCGTTGCACACGTATGTGCAAACACACACGGATGCACCGTGTATGTACGTGAACCTGAAGGCATATGAGACAGTTTTCTGCTCTTTCCACGCTGCAGCAGACCAAAGCCTTCGCAGTCACATTCTTCCAAAGCACTTCTATCTAAAGCTTAGCCATAGTTTACTATGCAATGTGTGTGGGTGGAAGCAGCAGCCGTTTTTTTATAACTACACCTCTGATGTGGAAACCTATGCTCAGCTAACAGATGCAGAAAAAAAAGCAGACAAGGATGGGTAAAGCTCCAATTCAAATTTCTGCCTTCGCCATGTCTCTCAATGGAGTTAAAATTCAAAACAGAAGCATCCGACTCCCTAAAGATGTCTGACTGGTTCCCTGAGAGACGCTGCTCCTTCAGCTGTGCCTTCGCTTTCCTGTTCCAAGGTCCCTCCTCTCACATCTCTATTTTCCTTCATGCAAACACACATTTTTCTCTTCTTTTCACAGCAAAGGCATGTTTGTTTTCCTGACAGGTGGAAGGAGACGTGTGATGGCGTCTGAGGAAAAGGCTCCTCTCCATTAGGACAGATGTTGGAGCCTTTGAACAACGCTGCTGATCAAACCTTCTGTGAGGTTTTGGTCATTGACGCACTCGGCGTGCAGGCGAGTCGGCGGGAGAAGACAGGAAGGGAAACACAAGAAAGTGTGCCACTATTTCCCCTCGCAATGAAAAGGGACTCTGACTTTCTGAAGAAAATCAGTTTTCATCTCCGCTGCTCTTTTTTAAATGAGATTTTGTTTGTTCCTGATGAAGCGTGATTCTCCCGTTTTGAAGACTGTGAGGAGCGGCAGTCGTTTTTCCCCTCCCAGTCATCTTAAAATGACAACATTTCATCTATATATAGTCTTTAGATTGTGGTTTTGACTTTCCTTTGCATTCGGTGCTGTCACATGGTGTGGTTTTTGACAGCTGCCAGCAGAAAGGAACAAGCCCTCAACACTTTCAACGTTCAAATGAAGTTTGTCACATCGTTGGGAAGCTTGATGTATGCTAATGAAGTTGGGTGTGTGTGTGCAGGCTGGTGCGGGACGGGTTGGGGGGCGAGTAGCTGCTGGAAAGACATTTTTGATATCCCCCTTGTTCCAAAGTGACAAAATCCTTGTCAGGAACAAGGGGGTACATCAAAAATGATGCCACTCACAAAGTTTGCACCTCCACATCCACTGAGTTGGCACTCAGTGAGTTCACCAAGGAGCGATTTGAATTGAAAATGCTTTGCTGTGAGACGGAGAAAAGAAACCGCTTCACAAAAACGGAGGGGGGAGAAAAAGGGAAACGGCAGGCAGAGATTAGAGGAGGCTGCAGATCTGAGTGAAGCTCTCAGAACTATGGGATGGATGGTGGCTGCTGATGTAATGTGCCTCAACAAAAACAGCACACAGGAAAACCAGTCAGCCTACAGAACTTAAGTTCAACTCCTCTGCATTTCTATGTCTGCATCAATACTGAAGACAACTACAGACATGATTTATTTTTCATTACACCCAGCTCCTGTGCTGCAGCAGGATACATCTCAGAAACTTGTACAGTTCACCGTGCCCACTGTATCATTATGTATTTATACAAAGAGCCGTACTCTTCAACAGTCTGCTTCTCTTCAAGCAGAATTGAACCACACAGCGAGCTGATGATCTGCCATTTTAGAGTGGGGGAGCCTGCAAGGGCCCTGCAAGTGTTCGGCGAGCAGCATCTGTGTGAAGTCTGCTGTAGCATGTGAGCGATCGCATTACAAAGACACGTCTTGGCAGATAAACTAGGGCAATATCAGCGTGAGGAGACCCAGAGTGGATGCCCTTAGGTTCAGTATCATACACAAAAACACAATGCACAGATGAAGCCCACCACAGCTCGTGTGCATGTATGATGTACTCCAATGCAAACAGTTGCACGCAAACAAACAACAGCAAAAGGTTTAACTGACCTGAGAGCAGGAGTCAGTCCGTCCCACACAGGGACCAACGCTCCTGGACTGAGCGCACATTTAGCTCGATGCAAGACGCTACGAACCAGCCGAGGGACGGTGGCTTCAGGAGAGGTTCAGGTGGAGCAACGGCCGAGGATTCAAACAAACTCAGTACACTCTACAAAGTCATTCAGGGCATGTGGTTACAAGAACATCTCATCTATTTATTTCAGGGAAGCACAATATATCAACGACCACATCGGTATCGGCCGATATTAGTGGTTCTTCTGATGTATCGGTACCGGTCCGATGAACACGTTTAGCCGATGGTTGTCCAACATCAGCGCCTTCGTGTCTACGTTTGATATCGCTGCTGTTTCACTGATGTTTTTACTGAACTGGTTCTGGACTGGAACATTCAATATGTTTCAACATGTTTTATTTTTGTTCCCTAATAAACACTGTGTGGCCTAATTTGGACTTCTTCTGAACAGTTTTCATTCTCCTCGTGCTTCTTACCCTCAGTGTGAACAAAAGCTGAATGTTAATATCGGTATCGGCCAGAAATGTTAACATCGTGCATCACTCATTTATTTAGATCTACCTTTCAAGCTGCAGACATTATATTTAATGGTTGGATTGACATAATATTGCTGATAACTGCATGACCTCTAGTTTCTCTGTTAACCGATTTAAAACTAAATTAACCTGTAATAAGTGAAATCTGCCTTGATAACTTTATTTCAAATCATGTTCGGATGCTGTTGGAGGACCTGCAGGTTACACAAGGTTGAATTATTGGACCTTCTTAAAACAGGAACAAACACCTAAAAGCCAAGACCTGCTGAAGAAAACATGATTCAGGCATCTTGATTTTTTAAAAATGCTTTTAAGCACAACACTTAAAAATTCCTTTTAAATGACGTGAAAACAGTTAATCAACGTAAAAACTTGTGTTTATCTGAGCAATTAATAAGTGAGCAGTGATTAAAACTACCTGGTTGTTAAGGAAACCAGGTCCCTGTTGGTTGCACATCATTTCATTAGAAGTTGTCATAAATCAGAACAAACTGTTCGTTTTACTTTATCTTCTTGAGACCAAACATTCATTCTGAGTGTGTAATAAGAGGTAGAACTCCTCTGTCACTAGCAGAGACAGAGGGCAGCGCTCACGTCACATATTTACAGGAAGACCTCGTCTACGTGGAGCGACGTTAATGATCAGAGCATCGCTTCAGCTTCTGGGACAAACTGATGTCCAGCAAACAGACTCAAAGACAAAACATCTGTAAATATATGAAATATTATGAAAGGGGGCTGCAGCACGTTGCTTATTTCACTTTTATCGTAGTGCTTACATTCAACCTAAACTGTCTCTGGACAGCTGGTTGAGCAGAATTTCAGTTCTACTGGATGAAAAGTCTTAGGGTCCGAGTGCGACACCTCCAACACCACGGCAGAAGAACAGCAACACGGGGCTCGCTTCTCGTTTCACAGATGGCAGAACAAACATCTCCAGAGGAAACATGACAAATCAAGGACTTCATTATGTCAGAAACAAAACAAACCTCTCGTCAAGTTGCAGCGATAAAAGGTGCAGCCATAAGAATCTGTCGGATCTGACAGCTTAGAGTTCAGTTGTTCATTGAAGCCAAAGGCTGCAGCGTGGTGAACGTGTGGATCCAACATGGCTCTCTGTGGACCACTGGGTTCATGATGTCACCGCTGCTGGGATAAGGCAGGATTGTTTTTTCCTTCTAAAAACCAGAACTTTAATGATCCTGCCGAGCTGTGGTTAGCCTGCTCATAATGTCAGGCAACAGCAGACACATGTTTTCTGTACGTATCGCATGTTCAGACATGCAAATCGATGACGCTCTGCTTGGTTGTCCGACGTACAGCAGACCGCAGGGACGCGTCAACATACACACAACATGTGTGCTGCTGCAGGCCATGAAGGACTTAATGGGGCGTGTGCAAATGTGAGATACTTGGTAGGGATCAACGGATGTGGGTCTGGTAGGGTTGATACCCATTATTGGTGATCAAGAAAGAGCAGTAACCGGTACACATTAAATGTAATGTTTTAACAGCATGTGATAGCAGGAACCTGTCATTCATACCCAGAGGCTTCTTCACTCCTAAACGTGACTGTAACTGAACATGTACGACAGAAACAGGAGAGATTAAATCATCTCTGTTTATGTGGATCGACTGAGATCGATCAGCTTGTCTTCTGATCACTCATCTCTATTTTCTTAGCCTTGCTGGGTTCTATCACTTTCATTGCCCACTAAGATCTTAAATTATTAATAGTTGGTTAATCTGTGGCTGCCTGCTAACGTAGCCGCTAGCCGTTAGCCTTAGCCACTGTGAGAGAAGCTAACTTCCTGGTTTGAGGCGACAGCTGGTGTTTCTTGTTCACTTTTTCTGCATTGAACCTGAAGTATTTAATTGACCAATAATCAGTCAATAAAAACACAGACAACCTGCCAGGTGGATGATGGGTCTGTCCCGACCACTCTGAGTGTCTGATGAGCTGGACCGGTGCCGACATAAAATATGACTGAAACAAATACAGAGACTACATTCAGAAGTCACTCCATCGTTTCCATTTTGTGTCTCTGGTGTTTTCCAGGAGGTTTGAGGACTTCTATGATTTTTTAAATGTACATCTGCACATTGGTTGGCAGCATGTTATTGGCTGGACAGACAGCAGCAACACCTGTGGATGCTACATGTGACTGAATGCAGCAGGTACTTCAAACATCACTGCCTCTACTGGCGCTGATGAAGTCCGTTGAAACCTTAGTTGTTGCACCTCATTAATAAACGTCTTCCAACAACCTTCAGAGTTCCTGATCCTGTGTCCTCTGTCCTGTCATTTATCGGCATCAGCTCTTCTGGCTGATTACTTCGCTCTTACCCTACGATGGCTCACTTCCTGTTTGTCTCGTTGCTGCCAACTTTGTCACAGCAAAAAAATCTGTGATAAATTAGTGAAATGTGTTTGTGGCAGTGAATCAAATCCTGTCAAGTGCCTGAAATTGGAACCAAATGCTTCGTCAGATTCTCGGTCTTGTTTACTCATTCTTCGCTTCAACATACTGCCTGATTTAAAATCTAACTTCGCAGTTTTTGCATCGGAAAGCAGCACTTTTGGTTATTAGTACCACAATTAATGTTTCTTACTGGCGCCAGTGTTGAAAATTTCCACCAAGCGAGACTAATCTCCCTTGACCGCAATCAAATGTTGTAATGTGCTGAATAAAATATTAAAAGCAACTTGAATTAATAGAATTTATGTCCACAATCGTTCAGTTGTAAGTAAAATGTCCTGGAACTGTTGTGGGTCAACATGTGACTGATTCAACACAATCTACCTGAAGTCAACGTCACTGTTTGAACACACACATGTTCACCCAGCATCTGAAACACGATCCTGATCCGATTTCTCTCAGTGACTCCACCACTGGCAGCAGTTTGAACAGAGCGGGAACGTTTCCTTGTGTCTGCAGCACCAAACGCACACATTTCAAACTTTACACTCAGAAAATAACACAACAAATCAAGAAGTGTGAAACTAAAAAACGAGCCACCAGAAGCCGTGTGTGACACGACGGCGGCGGATTCAGGACCGGGTCACAGGAAACAATACGCAGCGCCTCTGGGACTGGGTCAGTGAGCAAAGGCTCCTAAAAACCGCTGACCTCCTCCTGCAGATTTATGACAGCCAGACACTGAGGTGTGTGACGAGTGTGTGAAGTGTGCACAAGGGTCAGTGGGTGGATCAGAGGGGACAGCAGAAAATGAATGCCTTTGGTGTACATACCTCGGTACAAAGAACAACCTCCTGTGTGAGTGCAGTCATTAGTGCTTTCTTCTCTGTGTGTGTCAAGGTCAGAACAGAGCCTGATTACAGGGCATTCTGCACAGCCATGGGGAGTGTGTGTGACTGTGTGTGCACACACAGGCTTCCCTTTTGAACACAGGCAGTGGTGGCATTCCTGGCCCTAGGCGCTGGCTCTTGAAGCCAGATCTCAAGGAATTTGGGAAATGTGCGAGGGGGCATATCTCTGGCTCTGAACAGGAGAACGAGAGATGGTAGAGTGATGAGGGCAGGGCAGGAGAGGAGGGGAAGGAAGGATCGATTTTGTTTGTCTTCCGCGGCTCCTGGAGGATCAAGTAAGGACGGCAAATGAAGAGCCAGGTTGTGGCGGCGTCAGGTGATGGCAGAGCAGAGGCTGGGAGTGAAGGAGTCACTGAGGGGTTCGTATGATTAATAAGAAGGAGTCATGTTGAGGTGATGTGGAGGTACGAGGCAAAAAGAGGGCAGAGGGGTGAGAAAGTTCATGTTGGGCAGCGAGAGCGACGGCGAGGAGCAAATGAGTTTGAGATGCCTGACTCTCCTGTCCAAGCATGAAGAAGACTAAGTGCATTACCTTCTCTTCAGTCTCCAGCTCTCTGCTGAGCAGCTTCTTCTCCGAGCAGTGCAGCTGCCTCTGTAGACTCTCCACCTTTTCCTGCAGAGCCTGGGGGAAGGGAGAGACAGTCAGTGGGCTGAGTGACGGAAAAAGAAAAACAACCCCAAATCCGTGTGGCGTCATGTGTAAGTGACGCAAATTGATAGGCGCTGATCTACGGTTACATCCGAGCTGCCAGGAGACACATCCTTCATCTGAACGAGAGGCTGGAGGAAACGAGTAGTCGAACGAAAACCAGTGAGACGCAGGAGAGTGGACAGAAGGGAGGACAGAAGGGAGGACAGAAGGGAGGACAGAAGGGAGGACAGAGGGAGGACAGAAGGGAGGACAGAAGGGAGGACAGAAGGGAGGACAGAGGGAGGACAGAAGGGAGGACAGAAGGGAGGACAGAAGGGAGGACAGAGGGACAGCGAGCCCAGATGCAGCCTGTGATTATTTGTTCAGTGTTAAAAGGCTAATAATAAAGCCATGACAGTAATTACCGACAAGCTGCCCTCATTAAGCCCAAACTTATTTTTAGACAAGGACAATCAGAAAAAGAGACTTTCTTACTCGGGGAATTAGCAAAACTTTCTAAGCTTTTGTAAAATTGCATTCCTCATTCCTTTCTTTGAAGGCAACAAGAAAGATCCAGGATCACAGGAGGACCAAGAAGCCTCTCTGTGTACTCCAGTACCTGCATTGATCAGATCCCCCCCAGGGTGCCAATAAAGAATCTAATCTGTTTTGCTTTCTAAGATTCAGGCAAGAAAGAAAAACAAGAAAACGCTCTGCATGTGTGTGTACGTGTGTGTGTGTGTGTTTATGTAGGTGTGTGTGTGTGTGTGTGTGTGTGTGTGTATGTGTGTGTTTATGTGTGTGTTTATGTAGGTGTGTGTGTGTGTGAGTGTGTGTACGTGTGTGTGTGTGTGTTTATGTAGGTGTGTGTGTGTGTGTGTGTGTGTGTATGTGTGTGTTTATGTGTGTGTTTATGTATGTGTGTGTGTGTGTGCATAGGGCAGATTTTTTTTATGTTCTGCCTGTAAGTTATAGCGAGGCCAGTTCCTGCACACGACGCAGAACCAGATGTTTAGAGTGCACATGTGGACACTTCATCTTTGATTAGTCTGAATGGAAAGCAGAGCAAGCGATATGCACACACACACACACACACACACACACACACACACACACACACACACACACACACACACCTTAACACGAAAACACAGACATGCATTTACACACACACACATATTTCCAACAAGTGTGTGGGGAAGCGGCTAGCATCAATATCCGCAGTGTCTCCCCCCGCTGGAGTTGAGTGAGTAGGCCAGGTGTTGGCTTGTTGGTTCTGTGAGCTGAGGGAAACACAGTCCAGGTGATAGGCATGACTGTCTGATCTACAACCCACTCCACTGACATAAATCACACACAGACTGTAAAGCTTCAGGGCCAGGATGAACTTCTGAGTAGCAACTCTCTGAGAACTCCCGACTAAAAAGCAAAGACGGGAGCAACACACACTCCCAAAAACAGCAGAAACTTTTGTTTTGTTGGCCGTCAGACTGCTACAGAAGATCTCACAGCAGCTGAAACTCGCCTGATATTTTCTGTTATTTGCGTCATGTGATCCCAGTCCTTCAGTAATTTGAAACACAACGTGAGCCCACCTGGACCTAATGCAGGTAATTCCACTTCACAGTGCAGCTAGAGGCACATTTAATCCTCCGCCAGATGGACTTTTGGATCAGCACACATTAATTGACTATCATGAGGTCAGTTTCAGCTCTTCGGCACGAAAGGCAGCTGCTTATCCTATTAATCGGGCTCTTTCTTAGCCAGTCACGGCCCGGTTGTAGCCCACGTCTCCATCCAGTGCAAGCCCTTGCTTTCCATTTCATCATTTCATTTTGTTTATTGGTGAATCAAAGCCTCAATGACACTGGAAAAGCATTTCCAGTGGAGCTGACACAGTTTGCTTTCAGATTGTAAGGAAGGCGTGAGAGTCTGAGGCATCTCCTCCTTTCCTTTGCATCTCCTTCCTTGTCACTGGTTGAAGAACACTGAATGTATTGCACAGGTGGGGAGTCTTCTGAGATGCATTTCAGACGTTGGGAAATACAGAAAAGACGCAGAGTTTGCATTAAGTGACGACAAGACAAAGTGACTTTCCTTCAAACACGTGTGATGATTTAGCCGGTATCTACAGAGCTGTAGCTAACATCGCCGAGGAGGACGAGAGCCCCGACATGGCAGCCCCCTCTCCAAACCCACCTCTGATTCCCTGCACTGTGACACAGCGCTGCTGGACCAGGTCTTCTGGGAAGTGAGGCTGACTACAGGACCACTGCTGACGTGTTCTCCTCTTTCTTGTGGCTTCTACATCTGATGCTCAAAACAAGTCTGAGGGCAGGAGTTCAACACTTGTCACTGTATTAATAGGGAAGATTCTGCTGATGAACAGAAGAGCTTAGTGAGTCAGAGACCTTTGGAAGTGTTTAGTCACTATCAGCATCAGAGGCCATGGTCGTATTACACTGAACCACCGTCACGTACTGCACAGACTCTGACAAAGACATGGCGTCAGTCGAAAAGGCTGCTGAAAATAATAAAACAGGCCACATGCTGCGGTCACCTGCACACTACGGAGGGAAACATGTCACCTGATCAGGAATTTTCAACCTGATCTAGGAACTTCTCTTGTCCAAACACATCTGGTCCGCTGGTGGTCCTCCATCGTTTGTCCTAAATCTGAACATACGCTCCAGACGCAGGTTGTTTCTATAGTACCGAGCGTGCGAAGGTGCGTTAATGACCATGTGTAGAAGATCCTGCTAAAGTGTCTCCAGATGCTCAGGGTGATATGGTCTTTATCAGCCATGCAGAATGGGATCATTGAAAACAGGCCGGGATAAGGGGAAATCTGATTTCCTTGGGGAGAGATGTAGGGAGGAGGAGGAGGAGGAGGAGGAGGAGGCATGGAAGACAAAGGTGTATGGAGAAATTGCAAAACAAAAAGGCCCGGGAGGATAAAGAGAGAAATGTGGCCGTGGTATCAGGAGGAGAGAAGGAAAAGAGAAAGTTCAGAAAGGTGAAAATGAGAAGCAGCAAGATAGCGAGGAGGCGGCGGCGGCGGAGGGGAGGACATGAAGGAGAATAACACGTGGCCGGAGTGGAGAGATATGGGCAGCGGTGCTCGTCTGCTGCACAGTCCCACAGTCGGAAGCTTCAAGGCCTCGCTCACCTCTCCATCAGCAATGTGCCTCTGCTTTCATTCCAAACTTCGGCTCAAAGGATTAGCGAGGCACACGCGCACACAAGCACCAACAAACACAGCGCTCAGAGCAATCCATGCAGGTATAGGCATGCATTAATATTAACAGCAAAAGTTCTAAAAATGTGAGTGCTACACTCAGTCAAATGATTGTGCAGCAACCGTGTTGTGAGCACGTAAACACATACGCACAGGCGCACACACACACCAGCGCCTGAGTCATCTTTCCTGGGTGGTCCTCCTGCGCAGATAAGGCAAGCATGTTTCCCTAGGGTGAAGTAAAAGCAACAGAGGGCAGGAAAAAAAGCAAAGAAGAAAGAAGGGAGAGAATAGTGGGAGGAGGAAAAAAGGCCAGGGGCCTCTTTAAACTTGGTGTTTTGTTAGGAGCTGAGCTGCTCTTCATGTGCGGCGGGGCCTTCTATTTGCAGCGTGCTGTCAGAAGTTTCTCCCAAAGTCTGGATTAAAGAGATCCTCTAATGACACTGAGGCTGGACGACTTCAGACAGCAGCAAAAACCTCACACTGCACCGCCTCCAGCCAAGGACACACACACACACACACACACACACACACACACACACACACACACCAGATGCATACACAAGGGGCACAAAACACACAGACATACATAAGCAAAGACGTACTATGTGGACTGCGCCCACACACACACAGGCTTTAGTAGAACAAGGCGGTGTGTGTGTGTACGGCTACTGATCTAATAGTAAATAATAAAGGAGGTGCTAACCTCAAGGAGAGATGGATGGCCAGAGAGATGAGCACAGACTCTCTTTTATCTGCACTTTTATCAAAGGATTGTGGGAAAGGTAAAGAAGTGAGTGTAAGAGAGAAGCAGTGGGAGGAGGAGGAGAGAGGTCTCCTTCCTGAGGTGTTAGAGAAGAGAAACTTTTGCTTTTGCTTTGCTGTCTGTCTGTCTGTCTGTGTGTAGGAATAAAAAGCTGCGGTTTAGCAAGTCGACCAGGACAGCCCCTCTGAAAGGTAACACTGATATTGGTGTGAATTGACTTGCTTTCAGCGCTTTGATGCTTTTCAGCACTTTTCCCAGAGTTGATTTAGAAGTGAAGTGGGAAGATGCTGTGATGGCAGCAGCGCTGGAACTCTCCCCAACACCAAATCGAACGGTTATCTCGTCTCCTGCACACATGCAGGCTCGGCTATGGAGGCGTCTTTCCCAGCACTGATGAAAATAGTAAGACAATTGCCGCGCTAATGAAGACGTGTTGCAACCGAGCTGTGCCCACAGGGGGAACACACTGTTCTCTGGCTTTCCGTCTCGGTCTCTTTCAGCTGCTGTGAGCTACAGTAGAAAGAGAATAGGAAACAACTCTGATATATGCACCATATGCCTGCTGTGTGTGTTTGTGTGTGGCCATTTATTCTGTTTATCAGATAGCACATCAGCTCATGGATGTTGAGTTTAGCAAAAACTACACATTCTAGTGCATCCGAGAAACTCTTGATGAAAACATAGAGAACGGTTTTAATTGAATGTTCAGGTTTTTACCAGAAAACACGCTGTGACAAACACCAGCAGGTTTTTCTAAAGTCATCCTGTTGAACACTGATGTTGTATTGTTATCTGCTGTGGTTATTGCTATTAAGGGCATTCCCTTAATGATTAATCACTGTGTGAATGAATCCGTTTTAATCTTAGCGGTTGATGCTCATTCCTCGATGTGCTCCACTCTCACTGCTCCTATTGAGTCCCACTATAGAAACATGACAAGCCGGAACAACACAACAGCATTCCAGGGCTGTGATTTCAGTATTTCTGCCCCCTAGTGATCACACAGCTTTAACTATACATGAGCTCCTTCAGAAAGTGGAGCTCCAGCCAAGGACATGAGGCCGTCATGGTTTCTTTGTGCTCAGCATTAGGCCTGTGGTTTGGTGAGTAATTGTTGTACGGTCTCTATGAGCTGTTCTACTTCCCACGTTCCCTCGTAGCATCCTGGAATGTTATCTTTCTCCTACTTCCACCTCCTCTGATATGCGGATCAAACGTTGCCGGGAATCGGCCCACAGCCGGAAAAGTCATCAATCAGCCGACACAATGCACACGCGTAGGGCTGCACACACACACACACACACACATGGAGGGACATGAAGGCTGGCGGGAGCATGCACGGATACACAAAGACAGCCAAAGAGGAAGAGGGAGGGCGATCCCGCAGATAGCTAGCAGGGACATGACGGGACGATTATCAGCATTACTTCTGATTTTTAGTATTTTTTAATTGACTGGTTATTGCTAAATGAAATGCACTACTTCAGGTCTGATGCAGCTCCTGTCTCAGAAATATATCTCAAAAACTGAACGCAAGCCGTTGCCACAAACCAGGAAGTTAGCTACCCTCACAGTGGCTAAGGCTACGCTAACGGCTAAGCTAGCAGGTAGCTACAAATGACCCCAAAACAGAGTCTGGAAACAATAACTAACAACGCTTTAAGATGTGGACTTGTGTGGACAATGGAAGTGTTACAACAGTCAAAGATGAAGAAAATAGAGAAGAGAGACAAACTGATGAGTGGCGGTCGATGACTTGAGGCAGAATAGTTGTGATGCTATGAAACAGCAAAGACTGGAGCACACGGCACGGCACCGTGACCGGTTGGTTGTTCAATCAGCTCAAGTCTTCACACTTTATCTGGGTGGAGGAGCGGTCATGTGGAAAAACAACAACTAACCCTTCCAAAGTAGAAAGTAAAGGAGTGTGTGAGTAAAGAACACGTCCAGCAGAAACAGAGGAACCTCTTCACCTGTTCAATCCATGTCAGAACACTTTAGACGTTTCCTTCTTTCTTGATCTGTGCACCATTTCTCTCTACTTCATTTTTTTCTGTTATTGGTTCAAATATATTTAAATGTTCATATCATTGAATTCGTTACCATTCCTGATAACGCCGGGCAGCGTCCCACCTGAATCCAGTCCTGGTTCAGAGGAGGGTTCTGAAGAACGGTGGCCTGACAAGACTCCACAAAGGAGTCTGAAAGCACAGTTTGATTCTGAGTCCAGTATCCCGCTAACCTGACGTGCCAGAGGTCATCCCTGGAGACGAGAAAAAGGCTGGAATCTTCAAAAAGTACTTGGCAGGCGATTGGTCGAACCATGTCTAACTTCTACCAATCAGATCAAACAAACCACAGACTCTCCGTCGACTGTCATCGAAACACAAACACAGCTGACAGTCGTTCCTCACAGAACCGTGATCGGTCCAACAAACTGCGGCTCAATCAGATGCTCATGGCTTCAGGGCTGCTGGATGGATTCCTTCATGATCTCGTGAGAATCCAGCAGCCTTGAAAGCATCCAGCCACCTTGTAAACATAGTTAAGTCAGGAAACTCCTTGACATTCCCACCGTC
The DNA here is from genome assembly GCF_000690725.1 of Stegastes partitus. Classification (NCBI taxonomy): domain Eukaryota; kingdom Metazoa; phylum Chordata; class Actinopteri; family Pomacentridae; genus Stegastes; species Stegastes partitus. The sequence continues at coordinate 200,486 of NW_007578237.1, forward strand.
ACTCACGTCAGGATTTTCAGTTTCATATTACAAAGTTGGAGTGATGCTGGAGCAGCTCAGTTTGGGCTCATTAGACAGTTTTAAAGGCTGCAGGCTGGGCTGGTGGCTTCTGCAGTAATACTCACACTTTCACACTGTCAAACAATCTTATTCTACTTTTAATAAACACCATTACTTATGCCCACACGCAGAAAAAGAAGAAAGCAGCAGGAACACAGATGGTTAACAAACTTCAGTAAACAAACGTGCGGTTCAAGGTTGACACGAAGAGCGTGGACGCGCTGAAGGACGCCGACAGACACGCCAGCACACAAGACAAACGCACACTTGCATGCACACAGCGATTGAAGCAGCTCTTTGCCTCTGCAACAGAGAGCATCCAGCACACCTGTTCTTGATCCACTGCTGCCATTCCTTCCCACAGGCAAAGTCATCCTTTCAACCCCCTCAGAAACTAATGCATATATAAGTACAGAACTACAGACAAACTGCAGCTGCTACAACTAGCCCCCTTCACCGTGTGCATGTGTGTGTGTGTGTGTGTGTGTGTGTGTGTGTGCAGGGTCCCTGGTTATTATTATGCATGCACAAAAGCCCGCACCTTGATCACATGAACCACCCCGACTGTAAATTTGACCAAGAAATCCAGAGCGCGGTGCACAAAGAGCCGAGCGCCTCACAGATTCACTGTCATCCTCAAACACAGCCAGACAACGGTCACTGATGCATTATGTAATGTGTCTGCTGTCACTTCACCCACAGGACGCTACAACAGGACCTGCTCTTTGACTTGGACTAGAAACTACTCCTGGTTGAGCCGGGATCAAAGGTGTGCATCCCTGTCTGTGTGTGTGTGTGTGTGTGTGTGTGTGTTGGACAATGCTACAGCACTGAAAGATGTACAGTACAGACAAGGGCACTAACTCAAAGCCATGTTTGTGTGAGAGTTTGAGGGACAGAAGATACAGATAAAGACTTACTGAGGAGAAAACGGGAGAGAGAGAGCGAGCGTATGAACACTAAGTAATGGGCGTGTGTGTGTGTGTGTGTGTGTGTGTGTGTGTGTGTGTGTGAGCGCGCATGGCAGCGTTCGGCAGGCAGAAAGACAGGAAGCACTGCTGTGGGAGCAGGAACAGCGGTGCTGATCAAAGCCCAGGCGGGTGACACTATGGGCGGAGTGCCATTGTTTATTCACCAGCCACCTCTCCTTTGGCAGGGCGAGGTGAGCATGTGTGCTGCTGGATGTGTGCACAGAGTTTGAGACAGAAAGAGTTCGAAGACACAGAGTTGGAGAGATATGGTGTGTGTGTGTGTGTGTGTGTGTGTGTCTTTGTACCTTTCTCTTGGCAGGCTAATGTGGGCTTCAGTTCTGTCAGATTTGGCAGCTGCACATTCACACTCATACATACGATCATACACACACACACACACACACACACACACACACACACACACACACACACACACACAGCCGGTGAATATGGCCACACAAACACACATCACGCACTCGAGCCATCCTAATAACCTCGCCATCAAACTTGCCTCTAATGCCGGAGTATCCTCAAAGGACAACTCTTAACACACATGGAGAGGCTTTAGCGGGAAACAGACGACATCAGGAAGTGAATAATCCTCTGACCCAAACGCTGGCGACGTCCCAACGAGTTACAGTGGCCCTTACTGTTCCCTTACCTGATCTGAATAGGCTGGACAGATGAAAGCAAATACAAAGCTTTCATCTTGCTTTCACCTTCCACAGTCCTTTGACATGGGCTCGCTTCCAGTGCATTACAACTGCCCCCTCCTGCCTCGCCTACTGCTACGAGCTAATTGGTAACCTAAATTTAACTGGATCAGGAATAGTGGGTCACTAGCTACTCTGACTACACTCCACGCTGGAGATTATTCACGGGAAACAAAGGTAGGGAGCCAGGTGAAGGAGAAGAGTATGAACCAGGAAGCTCAGACGATCCAGTCCAGCAGCGTCACAATCCACATTCACAGTTTAAAAGAGGGTTTTCTCTCAGCGCTGTTATTAAAAAAGCAGCTATTTGTGAGTCTGCTCGTTAATCTGGACCGGGCCTGCAAATGTTTGCAACGCACACTTTGATATTTAGCCCATTTGCTATTCAAACAAAGTGGGCTGAGAGTGTGAGACGACACGCCGAGCAGACACACACTCACGCCTGTTGTATGTGCGTTTGCACACATAACACGCTCCCACGCAGACCACACAAATATACTCCTCCACCTAAACGTCACATGTCCAAAAAAAGCCAGATAATGAGCATACTTAACTGTCCTAGCGTTGTTCTAAAAAGGGCTTTACGAGATACAAAGGTCTCTCCAGTTAACACCCACATTTAAGAAGTCCAAGTACAGTAGAGCCACAGAGGAGCTAAACTCAGGCTAGAAATGGCAGAATGGGGCTGGCGAGGGAAAAAAAGAGAAAAGACGGGACATCTGATCCGGTGCAGCATGCATTCAGAACAACTGTTTTGGGATTATCCCAATTCAAATGCGCGGCTAACTTTGATGTTATTTTCTTCCCTCCCATTGTCTGAAGCCCCTCGCTCGCTTCATAATCCAGCCCTTTGAAGTGAGCAGCATGGAAACAATGTCAGCAGGCGACACTCGCTCTCCCATGGCCCGCTGACAGCTCGCCGCCATTTCTTCCTCTTTCCCTCTTTCGTCTCAATCCTCACACTTCCTCCATCCGTCTCCCTTTTCTTCCCTTCACTGTTTCCCATCTCACCCTTTTCCTCTGCTTCTCCTTTCAACTTCTCACCAGATCTTCGTCTGAATGCTTTATTTTGGCTCTTTATTTGCTGTTTGACCAGGCTAACCTTCCTCTCCCCCGCTGGTTCTCCTCTCCCCCTCATGTCTGGCCTTTAATAAGCAATTCAACAATTAATTGGAGTCTCATTAGCGGGTGGTTAATACAGGGGGGATCATAATAATGAGGACACAGATAATGGAAAGAGAAAGCTGTTGTCTGCTCCCAACACAGATGCCAAGGCCTGTGTCTTGTAATACCGCCTACAACAGGGAACACTGTGTGTGTGTGTGTGTGTGTGTGTGTGTGTGTGTTGTGTCACGGTACACTTACATTACAAGCAATGAAGCCGCAATACGAGCTACAAGTGCAGCCGGCTGAAGTCTGCCAAGTGACATTCAAGTCCCGACAAAGATTTGATGGAAATTCTAGTGAGAAAAAAGCAGTAATGTGTTCTGTAACGGAGTCACAGAAGAATCTCTGCAGTTTTATCTTCCATTTAGACATCACTGTGAGAAGGTAACCAGTGTCTCCGGTGTTGTACAGAGCTTTCAGGAAGACAGGAATAAAAATTGCATTAAATAAATTGCTCCTGACTGAATATCGAGTGACGCTTCATTAAAAAATAAAAGTCAGCAGCTCATTTTCTTCCTTCATCTGCGTGTCTTTGTGTCACAAAGTGGCAGCAAAAATGACTTCCTCCAGCTTCATTCGTCATCATGTGAACACGCTGTTGAGGGAAACGTGTCATTTTAAGAATGAATTTCTGAGGAGGTCTGTACTTCTCAAGATAAAGCTGCCTGGGCCGGGCTGCAGCGGAGCGGCGCTGTACGGGTGGACCTGGCCCGAATGGAACAGCACCAGCCATCAATGTCAGTCACGTCTGGAGAGCCACAGAAACGGGACGAGCTGCTTCAGGTCTGGGCGAGGGGGGCCCGGCTGCCAGGGCCCGGGAGGAGAACAGACCTGCCTCCTCACTGCAAGAGGCAGCTGCAGCCACAAACAGACAAGGTTGTGTTTGGAAACATGTCCTGATCCAGACACAACAAGGCTTTATTTAGGGAGCCACACCCAATCAACTGCTGCCGCCGCTGTGCTCCGGCCCGGTTGCTAGGGAAGACCAGGATAAAAGATCCTGTGATAGGGACAGAGACAAATCTGCAGAGAGGAGGACGAGGATCAGGAAAAAAAATCATCAAATTCACTAAATAGGGAGCTGCACGGTGTGAAACGCCATCGGAGTGAAACCATGAACAACTTCTTATCGACTGCTGCTCAGCGTGTGATGAGCATTTAGACCGAGTCCAGAGAAACAAACATGAGGAAGGACAAATAAAAAGAGGCTAAATGCTGAAAAATGGAGCCTGAGTGTAAAGTTGAACTATAAAAGAGAGTGACAGTGGTGATAAAGAGAGGCTCTGGCTGGAGGAGCAGACAGATTTATAAGCTTCAGCCAGACGCAGAGCACACAAGCCACTTAAAGACACGATGGAGTTTGCAACTAGCCATAAAAATGACAGAGCACATGCATACAAACTGTGAGTGCGCTCTAACAAAAGAAAAGCGACCCGTGTCGACTCTATAAAAGTCAGACCCAGACAAGGCTTTTTTAGAGGATGGAGTTTACTGACGTGCCCCCCATTCTGTCAGTCTGCAGGACTACAGAGAGCCCTGCTACAGGACAGGAAGCGTATCGGGGAGCAAGAAGCAGCAAGAAGGAGCGACAGATGAACCCTGAACACTGGTGGATCTGCTTCCAGTCGGACCAGTTTAAATATCCTCCAGTACAGCTGATGATGTGTTCACATTTACTGACTAAAACGCAGTCGGTTTGTGTTCAGCTGGATATTTGTGGGAGTTACTGAGAATAATGCAACTTAGTCAGGCTGCATATGGTGTTAGAGCATCTGTTTACAACATGTGTGTGTTTCTGGTGTGTTGGATAGTTCAATGATAAGAAACGGACAAAATGCTTTGAAGAGAACCCGATCAACGCCACGTGGACCAAACTAAGCAGGCTTTAGTGTTTTTCCAGCTTTAAACAGTCGGGAAAGTCCGTTATAAGTTCTTCTTTCACAGAACGGTGACACATGACTATTTGTTCAGTTATTGTCACCTGCAGCTCTGGTGATGAGTAAACCTGATCCTGGGCTTTGTGTGAGGCTACAGAACCTCTAAAGTGTAATTATGATCATGGTGAGGGTGGTCTTTATTACAGAGTCACTGCTGGATAAGAGTGTTGCTGTACGATTACTGACGGTGTGTTGTGGCATTTCTATTGAATTAAAACGATGTAATTTGAGGACACACCCTCGGAGGTGATGTGTGGAGACGTTTGTACCACCTGATAATCTGCGTTCATATAAAAAGTGGGATAGAAATGAAGAGTTAACTTGCAGAAACAGAGAACTCCGTCTTCACAAACCCACTTTTCCATCGTCTACCTGCGACACCAACCAAACTTCAGTTATCTCTGTTTTCATCGTTTCTACTGAGTCACATCCTCTCAGCTTCAGTCTGACTGATAGCATCTCAAGCAAACCACAAAAAACACAAGTTTCCTGAAAATCTACAAAGATGGAGTTATCTGTGTTTACAGATGAACTCTTCAAATGTAGTTTCTTATATTGTCAGATTGGAGGTGTGGTTTGGAGAGTCCCGTCGCTGACCTTGCTGGCCTGGTCTGCATGCTGGGTGATGGTTCTCCTCTCCTGGTCCCACCGAGCGTTGGCCTCCTTCAGCTGCTTCTCCATCGCCTGCTGCAGACCAACAGCCTCCTCCTTCGAGTCACATGCAGACGTCTGCAGCTCCGCGATCAGCTGATGAGGAAAGAAATTGGTGACATGGGTGCAGACCAGTGGGCCGAACTGGTCAGTGAGTAAAGCAGAGAACAACTCACTGCTAACAAATGCCTCTTCTAGAAACCTCTTTTCGTTAACTTGCACGCTACTTTCTATGCTCGTGTTTGAAACCAGTGACACAGTAAAGCGATCAAAGAGAGAAAACCTGTTGCCGGAAGCAAAATGCAAAATGTGTTCACTAAACAAAATGCTGTTGTGATTTGTTTCATTCCGCTGGTCTCACAAAAAAGACTCGTATCAGATGGAAAAGGCATTTCACATTTGTCATGGAGTCGGATGGCAGCAACAATCACCTTGAAACGGTGCTTTTTTCCCAGAGTCTCATGTCTCATGTCTTTTTTGAGACGAGACAGAAGACACGGTGAAGAGAGAGGGAGAGAAAGGGAAGAGGGAGTTAAAAAAAACAGACAGGAAGGAAAAAACAACTTCCTCTTTGAAGAGCAGAGTGACTTTGTGTTGGTGAACTTGCGGTGCACACCAAGATGAAAAGGAAGTGCCTCGGCTTTGAAAACCTCCAGTCAAAATTAACATTCTATTTAAGCCACTGTCAGAGAAAGGCTGAGGAAAGATGAGAGGGAGTAGGAGAGGCAGAGAGGGGGACGAGGGAGAGGAGGCGGGGGGCAGTGCTGCTGCTAGCTTTGGGCTACACAGATAATTGTTTACCGTGTTCAAACTGTGGAGGACGAGTCCTGCTGGAATCTGCACGCTGTGTGGGAGTATGGAGCTAAAGCCAGGCGGGTCGACCGCACATAGAAAGAGACAGTGGAGGGAGGTGGGGGGTGAGGAGGGGAGATCAGGCTTATTTTGTCAGCGGGACAGCCACATGAAAGCAGCAAATGGCACATTATTATGGGAACATCATTTGCAGGCACAATAATTATTTTGCAATATAGATTCACTGCATCTGCTGGTCTGCAGCCCTCAGGCAGCGGCGGGACTCCAAACTAGTGAACTGTCTGTCTTGTTATTCCTGTATATATACACAACACAGCACCTTCTTCTCTGTCTGATAGCCAGCCAGGCCTTTTTAAGTCTATAATTGGTCTGGTGAGACTTGTCTATTTTCCCAGCCTGCTAGCATCTCTGTTCAGGGCTAAAGGCAGGCTGGGCTCTCGGTGAACCCGAGGTAGGAAAGGGGAGGAATGAGCATGTTGGCTGTTTATTCACCTGTTTGCAAACAGACAGATGAAAAAGTGAGGCCACAGAGAGGAGGTGTTCTGCAGCGTTACAGGAAAAGAACACAAGCGTGAAAACTGATGTTGAATTAGCTGTTATCCTGATGAGGAGGTGAAACAGTGAACGGCACAAAGGTGTTGAGAAGCTAACAGGTATGTTTGGCATCAACATGCACAGTTACAGCCGTCCTCAGATGTGTTCACAGCCTCCCATTAGAGAAGGAAACCAGCAGCTTCAGTCACTGGAATCAGCTGAAACTGGCCAAAGTCATAATAAATAAACATCTAATGAACATCATGACGTTGCTTTGAATTGTGCTTCAACAGAAATCAAAGCAGCCTGATGGGAGCCGTGAACTAACATGTAGCTGAACA
>NW_007578237.1:208107-213880 GCF_000690725.1 Stegastes partitus
ATGTGAGGACGACTGCATATACACCTAAAATTGGAGCTGTTTGGACGTGTTAAAGGATCAATTAGCGATTTGACACAGAATCTGTGTTGTCATCCATTAGCTACACTTGCTTTGTCCTTTAGGAGGTCCTGGAGGACCAGAGCCCATCCTGACAGGTCGATAGCCCATCACAAGGCTAACACAGACAGACAACGTGCATGCTCACACTCACACCTTTATCCAATTAATAAATGCCTAGTTATTAATTGGATAAAGCCAACACAGGAACAGAAAGAACATGAAAACTCCACACAGAACGTCCATCCATCGGTTACACCCACTGAGCCTCTGTAGAGGCTTTGTGGGGCTCAGACAGGCTACCAGTCGATCACAGGGCTCGTACATGGAGACAGACCATAATTCAGCCCTACAGGCAGCTCAGAGTCACCAGTTCACCTGTTCTCTGTGTTTCTGACCATCCACACAACAAGCACTTCTTATAGTGAGTTTCTTTAAATCAGTAACAGCACGCCAGTACATCCTGTGATCAGCCAACCAATGAAAGCTTCATATTCATGCTGCTAAATGCTCTGCTGGTGCTGGGTTTGTGTAGTGCATGTTTATTAGAGACATGTGGGGGTTTTGGCCTGGTATAGTTCTAGAAATGGTGAGAGAAAACAATAACAGCATCTTTACATATGAACTGGGATGATGTTTTCAAGTATTCTCTTTAAAACAGAAAAAATGATCAGAAAGAATAAATACAGCAACAGATTAATGCCTAAAAGGTCACATGTGAACACTTGTGAAATAAATTAGGTTAATTTGCATATGAACTTCCACCTCTCGTGCGCTGTGCCTCCCATAGAAAACTCCCTCCACCACCTGCCTAGCAGGCCGGTGGACGGTGAGACAGAGTAATGATCTCTCCAACGCCGCCCACCCTAACCCCATCATTAAGAGGGGGAAGAGAGCGCGGCCCTGTTGGGTTCACGGGTCACCCAGGAGGACCACGCACCGCTACATGCTTAACACGGGATGGGATTGGAGACACTAATTAGGAGAGAGGCAGGGAAACAAAAGCAAGGAGGGATGTGTGTGTGATGCAGTAAATATATGCCCTTCTGTGGTGCGTCTCCGGCTCCCTCAGGATAATGTATGGCATGATATGTTTTTAATTGGGCTATTAGCCATGCAGCTGAGCTCCAGAGAGATGCCCCCTGTCAGACACCCAGGGGTTAACAACTGGGGTTACCCCTCCACGTTCAAAGGCCTCTTGTTTACATTTGACTGAGCTGCCCCAAGGGGAGGCAACATGAACCTCCTGCTTCCACCTCTACCTTTTAAAACAAAGCCATGACAAACCGTCTGCATTAATCACGCATATTAATGTGTTTGCACAAAACCCACGGATTCAGCAGAACTCTGTGTAACATCGCACTCCGACAAAGGTGTTGAATTCTGCGACGTTTCTTTAATGCCAGCGTGCTGTTTGTTAAACCGGTGCCAGCTTTGTGTCCTGAAAACAGAGGATTAATCACTTGTTGCCCGTCTGCGGCGGCGTACTGCACCGCCAAAGCAGGCAAACATGGCTGAACTTTCGCACAGCATCCGACTTCTTTTGAAGTCGAACATTGTGTAACCTAATAAGCTACCGTTTTCTCACAACATCTGCTTGTCAACCCCGCTTTCAACTCTGAGCCTTTGCCAGCCAACCCAAAATGGGGGGATTTAAAGAGGAGAAGAAAGAAAGAACAACAACAAACCCCCCTCTTTGAATCTCCTCTTTGGGTAACGAGGTGCAATTACGGCCAAATGATTGTAATATTTTAGCCTGCTACATAATCAAGAAGAAAACCCGTTTCTTCTGTAATGTAAACACTACTTAGGCTGCTTTGGATCTTTAAACTGGTGAATTAAAAGCTGCTTGAACTTTCTGAGACATGTTGCTGAATGGCAGAGCATGCCAAAGGAAGTTAGAGTTACCTCAGTTCTAAATGGGCCGAGGAGACAATAAATAAAGTTAAAGATGTGGTCAGACGATGGAGAGGAGAAGCAGGGATGGAGATGTGGTACAGAGAGCAGGAGATGACGGAGAACAGAGGACAAACGTGAGAGAGGGAAACACAGAGACTCATCTGATCTCCTAAGGTCAGTTCATATTTCTGCTTCCACATGTTGCAGTGGTTTGCTCCTGTGAAAGCACACGTCAGGGCTTTGGGGGCTACAGAGAGCTGAGCAGCTCGTCTTCCTCCAACACGGTGGAGCAAAGACTAGACGGGTGAAGTGGAAGAACAGCTCCATTCAATTCAATTCAATTCAATTCAATTCAATTCAATTCAATTCAGTTTTATTTGTATAGCGCATATTTACAACAACAGTCACCTCATAGCGCTTCACAAAGACAGAGACACCCAACAATCCAAACATCTGGATTCTCTATAAGCTTCAGCAGTCTGCTGGTGGGACGGAACCAAAACCCCCACAGGGGAAAAACAACCTCGGACAGAACCAGGCTCAGGGAGGGACGGCCATCTGCCTCCACCGGTTGGGTGAGAGCTCAGAAACGTCTCCTTGTGAGCAGCAGCACACGTTCTCATTGTGCCATATCGTGAACAGAAGCGTGAACAGTGCAAACCGTTTACATTACAAGGGAAAAAAAAACGACTGATCATAACAACACAAACATCTGTGGGCCACTGACTATCCTGTGATGGTGGCCACCTGTCACTCAAAGTAGCCACGCCCACAATTATGCATAACTTTAAGCCTCAGCACAATTTCAATTGGTGTAACTTAAAAATCTAAATCAGCTGTAGAGATGATAGGTGTTAGTGGGACATTGTAAGGCGGGGGTCTAAGAGGATGGTTCCACTTCAACCTCATGTGGCCATTTACGGAACTGCAGTTTGCTTTTGTTTCTTTGCACTGATCTGGACCCTTGTTCCAGCACATTCATATTACTTGTTCTGTGCAGCTTGAAAAGTCAAATGATTTTGTAATACCAAGGATTAGAAAAGATAAAATAAACAACTGTCCATAAGTTTAAAACCGCTTTTTTTTGAGCAAAGTGGAATTAGGGATGAAAGAAGGAATGAGAAAGTAAAGAGAAAGTGATTGTAACTGGGTCATTCCATCTCAAATCATCAACAACTTCTGCTTGAACCATCTCTGATTTACCTAAAGTTTGCTTAAAATACAGATATTTCTGAAACTGTAGACTGACATGTCAAATACGTTTTGAGATACTTTATTTGAAGTTGCCTGTCGACCACTGAAATGTACGACTAATTCAGCAACTATTAAAGATAAAAACTGGAAAAATTCAGAATCTGCAATACAAGTAGATGGAATCACCTCTAATTATGGGAGAGTTGAATTATGAAACAAAACCTGAGGCTGTCATAAAAACTTGGATCTCTAAACACACACTAACAAAAACTGGATGATGCAGAAGTCCTGATGTTTTCTGAACCACACACAGCTGCATGTCACAACTCTACAAAACAAAACATTTAGAATGCTGAGCTAAAAAAAATAAAAGAACAGTTGTTTCTATTGAACTTTCAGAAAGTAGCTGATGGATCAATCTGAGGCTTAAATACGGATGGAACATGATGATAAAAAGCCATCAGAGACGGTCGAGCAGGAGGCACCTGATGATTTCAGATGGAATAAACGACCTTCTGTGTTGAAGTCATTCATTTGGAACTGGCTGCATTTCTACTTCAGGCCACGCCGTCCCTGCCTCCTCACCCTCCTCCCATCAGTGCATTTTGTCTGTCACACAGGTGAGTAGGAAGAGAGGACCATAAAATGAAAGAAGGGGCAGAAGAGAGAGCTGATTACCTGGGCAGACCTGGCGAGCTTCTGACCGTACTCCTTCTCAATCTGCTTCAACCTGCTGTTGATCTGCAACAACAAGGAAGAGGGGAGTGTGAGAAAGAGATGTGCAGACACAAAAAGAGACGGAGCGCTAAAACCCAATCCCGTGTTAGGAAGTGCACGGGGACGCTCACACCCCCCCACACGGTGCCGACCTCCGGCCCCGGCAGCGTGGCCCCGCCAAGCAGGCCTGTGGCCCCTTGGCCCCGAGCCAGTCCCGGGGCTCATGTGTGCCAGCAGGTAGTGACGGGCATGGTGCACAGTGGGCACCACTCCTGTTTGATCCCCAGCCAACAATTCATCACTTAACAAGGAGGGGGGCACGAGGGGGGGAATTAAAACGTTGCTGCCAATTAGCTATAGGGTGAAAAAACCAGAGCTGATGGAGAGGAGCTGGGAGACTCACCAGGGTGGAGACAGAATAGGAGTGAATGGAGATTGTCGTTAGAAGTTTATTGAGCGCTGCTCGCCTCTTTGTTTTCCGTTGTTTCTCTATGGGAAGCTAGCCAGCTGGAAGCAAAGACTGAGACTGTCTAATACAAGATCTGTCTCCTTTCAGCTAGCTGTGTTGTGATGCCAGAGTCTCAATAAGAGGCTGAACAGTGGAGTGAGATAATTAGGTGTGAAGTGCTGGAATTCCACGGGGACGTCAATGGCGGCCTGTACGCACAGCGATGGCTCCATACACCAACTGCAGGAAGACTGAGGCTCAAACTAATGGAGGATACAGGTCACTGTGTGAAAGCCAGGCCGCTCTTTTCAGGACTTGTGGATGGAGTTTTACACTCTAGTCTCAGAGTAGAAAGTGTATCATTAGATTCATATGATTCAGCTTCTTTTGCTGTTATTCTAAAAACACACAATACAAAAACTTTTCCTTTTATTTACCACATGTGCTACATTTAGCCTGTTGCAGTCGTCTAACTGGCAGCTGCTCCAGTTTCCTTGTTATTCATCTCATCTTATCTTAAGGAGGCAGAAAGAAACTCTGGAAAACTGCTTCACTGAGCATTTGCTAAGTCCAGGACACCGACTGTTTTAACTCTGTAAAACTCACTGTTTAGCTCATACAGTTGAAGGAGGTAAATGCATCACTATGAAACTCTTCAGAAGCTGCTAGAAAATGCAGTAAACCTTCATGTATAGCACCTTACCCTAACCTTCAACTGATTCTTTACCCTCAAGTTGCCCTTTAAAGTCCTGAAAGTCCTCACAACCCATGAAACGTACTCAAAACACTGTCTGTGAGTCAGGACCGGTCCTCATAAAGACAGCCCAATGAGCTGGCACACTGACAGGCTGGTGACCAAACGCTGCTCCACTGAATGCAGCCATCAACACCTGAGCTGCGTGCCGACTCTGCACCTCGTCCTCCTGACGTCCGCTCTGAATGGACACACCTGTCACCACAGAAACACCGAGCCATCACCAAGGATACAGGCCTGTCTTCCTGCGCCAGGGCTCCCTGAGCGTGGGCCCGCTCGTCCCAGGGGCCCGGCAGCAGCTGACAAAGGAGGGTCCAGAGAAAGAACCGTCTGTGGGAGAGGGGCAGTAATGGAGTCTTAGGCTCCTCCGTACAGGTTTGTCGCCTCCTTTTCCCTCCATGTTCAGGGACTAACTCTCTGATTTGTTTGTTTGTTTGTTTATTTGTTTGTGCTTTGACTTTTGTTGTCATGTGTCAATGTGCAGCACTTTGGCTACCCCTGTGGTTTTGAAAATGTGCTATATAAATAAAGTGATTGATTGATTGATTGATTTGTGGTCCACATGCACTGGTTGGCCTCTTTAAGAACTGATTTCCTTTTGTTAGTTTATGAAATTTTTAATGGTCTTGCTCCTTCATATTTATCTGATTTGCTTTTATGTTACGGACCTCCACGTCTTCTGGTAGTGGCTTATTAATTAAATC
>NW_007578237.1:214066-237634 GCF_000690725.1 Stegastes partitus
TCTATCTATCTATCTATCTATCTATCTATCTATCTATCTATCTATCTATCTATCTATCTATCTATCTATCTATCTATCTATCTATCTATCCATCTGGCTGTGTGTTGTATTGTGTATAATTGTGTTTGTGACCAATAAAGGCCTTGAATCCTTGAATCCTCTCTATTTATTCACCTATGTATATATTTTGGTCTATTTAATGTACAGATTATTACCTCATTTTTGTCATTTCTTATTCAGTTTTTAAATATATTTTTTAATTCTATTTTTTATATCTATTTTAATAATAGGTATTTCATTTTATTTATTTATATAGCTTATTTTATTTCATTTGATCTCATCTGGTGTCACGTGTTTTATAGGCTAGCGTTTCCTCAGTTGCTCAGTCCTTGAGTCCGTTACTGATCCCGTGGCTGTGGGGGGTCGCTTGCATTGTTCGTTGCATTTTTATGAGTTGAGCACTTTGTGATGCATTCCTGTGTGCATAAAATGGGCTAAACAAATACAGTGTGATCAGCTAGCAAAAGAAAGAGACACGGACGTGGCTCCACAGTGAACATGTTTATGTGACAGTCATACGTCAGCTTCACCTCTGTAATTGGTTGTGAGTTAATGAGGTGTGCACCGTACTGTATATGACACATGTGAATGCATTCATGGAAACATATGGCCATGTTGACATGCAAACCGGCTCAGATGTTTCATAAAAGCATAAAGAGCTTGCTACTAGCCTATTCCTTTTACCTATAGTCACTCAGGGGGATTGAGCAGGAAGCGTTACACAGCATCATACATTATACAGCTCAGCCGTCTAAACACACATTAAAACTGGCTGGAAGCAGATGAAGACACAGGATGGTACAAGCAAGGAAAAATAGCCCAACTGGACTGTGACAAACACAAAGGAAAAAACAGAGCTAAATTAAAAGCCCAGCCATATGTGTACGTCTGTGTGAGTGTGTAAGAGGTTTCAAAGAGACTACCTGTGCCCTGCCAAAGGCATTTTTGTGCTGAAGGCACTTTGAGGCTGTATCAGGCTCTTCAATCGCCTCTTAATCCTAGCGGTGTGGAGTGTACCTGCTTTGAAGTGTGTGTGTTTGTGTGTGTGTACGGATACTTGTGTGTGTTAAAGAGAGTGGAAGTAGATCTGAAGGCGAGGCATGCACCGCTTACCAGAACTTAATTAATAATCTGCAGTGGGAACCAGGCCAAACACACACACACACACACACACACACACACACTATAAAAAGGACTGACGGGAGTGGCAGAAGGCAGGGTGACAACTTTCTCTCACCCACTTGGAGTCTCAGGTCACACTTATTCAAACAGAGATAACGGACAAACAGGATGCAAGCAGGCCAAACACATCCACAGTTTGATCCATAGCTGCTGGGAAAGGAGGTTTGCTCAAGGTGTGCAGACTCATTGTTCGTCCTGAATTGTTGCTAAAAGGTGGAAGAAACTAAACATTTCTCAACAAAACGGCCCGAACACGACAACTTCTGCAAGTGTGTCTGTTTGCAGTGGTAGAAAGAAAACGAGGGATTTTCAGGATCGGTCCTGAACAGGATATTGCTTCCATATGGCATTTTTCTCCGATGTGTTTCCAATCATCTCACATTGCTAAAGAGCAATTATGGTTTTCAGCATCGTCCTAAAGCTGAACTCTGACAAAAGACATAAAACTACACTCAAAACCTGCTGACGTAAGGATGACATCAGTGGACACACAGCGAGGACACACTCCCAGCTGACAGGTAATTAGCTTAAAGGAGGGACGTTTTTAACGCCACCATGAGTCACCAAACATGCTCTTTGAACGGTTACTGGTAGTTTCACCCTGAACACAACATGCTGCATGCTGGGGAGCAAAGAGAAGCTCTTCTTTATTGCTCCACAAAGCCTTCAGTTTTAGTGGCAGCAGCATTTGTAAGCATTCAAAGCGATTCTCTGTTCACCACGCATGTCTCTCATAACAATTTGAGTTCAATGTGCCAGCGAGGGAGAGCTGGGAGATGTTATTTGCTCGTTTGTCTGTAATCATTGCTGTCTTGCTGTGCTCGCCTGTGTATCATGTGTGCGAGCGAGAGAGTTGGTGGTGTAATGACAAGAGGCTTTATTTCCATTTCACAGTTTGCCATCACTGCCTGTCAGTAGTGATTCTCTTCATCCCTGCTGCTCACTGTCAGTGCTGCATCACACAGTACAGAAATAATGCATCACGGGCACACACAAGCAGGCATACACAGATAAACATACATCAAACACGCAGACACACACGACGCACCCACTGCTCAGTGATTACACACCCAACCAGCCAGTTCTTGATATCACAAAACCAATTACATCCGTCAGCATCAGTGTGAATGAGCTCAACGTCCAACCCACACCGTGAGGTCAAGACAGAGAGCTCGTCTGAAGGTTGGACCTCTTGATGGATGGAGCTGCTGAATCACAGCCGCCTGAACACGAGCAGGTGTCCACATGGTAAACCGTCTCAGTCATGCTTTCTGTGCACAGATTCAAATGTTTCACAGGCAGCAGCTTCTCCTCAAGTCTGCTGTGGAGCTACGAGAGCAACAACGCCTCTAAAGGTAGTTTGTTTTAATTAGTCGCTAAACGTAGAAATGAAGACGTTCGTTTGTAGTTTTGTGTCGAGGTTCAGTTCACAGCCTTCATGTCTATGTGTCTATACTTTGATCAGCTCGTGTTTCTGATGATTTTGAGCTGAATTAGGAACTTAACCTAAAAAAAACAGAGAAACCCAGAATCACGGTGTCCCACTTAAAACTCCACTTCAAACCAAAGTGTAATCTATAGCGTGCAACAAGATGGGAGCTGCCTGACGCCATGTTTTAATGCGATTGAGAAAGTGTGTCGCTTCCCTCCCTCCTCTTGGATGACTTCAAAAAGTGAGGAAGAGAGCTGTGTGATGTTTTTTTGGGACGGCAGAGCCTTTACTTTGACTCTTTCATCTGCTGGGTGACTCACTCACTCACTCTCTCTCTGCCGCCGGGCCCGATGGTGCGCTGAGGAAACGAGCAGCTCAATTAGGTCTGGGCATGCGCACACGCACGCAAACACACAACATGGTTCACACACAAACACATGAACACAATCTGTGGTGCGCAGCAGCTCTGATGTAAACATATACCAACAGCAGACGGATCCACACTGAGATCCAATAATCTGAACACCAAACATCCTAAACTTTACCTCTTTTCACCCCTAAAATCAGATTCCTCGCTCTGCCTCCTACGTCTCTTTGTCTCCCACTTAGTCTGTCAGTGAGAGGTGAATGTGGGCCCTCTTTGATCATCCCCCAGCCAGTGTTTTTCTCCTCCTCGTCTAATCCATGACCGACTGAATAATATGATTTGGTGTATCTCCAAATGGCAGAAGACCAACCTAATAAGTCAGCAGTGACGGGAGGCAAGAGACAAGAACAAGACACAGCTATGACAACAACAATGACAACAACCTCGTACCACCATCTTCTGGCAGAGAGAGAGAACAGTGAGCTCGCCGAGGCTGAAGGGGGTCAGGATCAAAGCCAGCGCCAACGGATTGATGTGCGTGTCGACTGTTTTACAAAAATGTCAGTGAATGCACGAGAAAAAAAAACTGCCTCAACAGCCACGTCTCCCCGGTTTGACTTCTATCGCATCTATTCTATTTACTTTCTGCAAAGCAAAGAGACGTCAGTAAACGGGGTGGGAGCAGCTCCACATCAGCCTGGGCCACTTCCAAATGTATTCCTATAAAACCTCGCCAGCAGAACAGTTTGGTGGCTCACTTGGTAGAAGTTGTGTCCCAGGCTTTGCAAGAATTAAAGATATTTTACCAGAAGTGCTGCGAGTTTATTTCTCGAATTGGAAATGTGAACTTCCACAACACACTACAGGGTTTATTGATATCATCGCTGCTTGAGGATATTCTCCTTGAATCAATGAAAACTGACAAGCACACACACACACACACACACACACACACACACACACACGCACACACGCACACACACACACAGAGGAGGCAGTAGTGATGTCACCCTTTAGAAGCACAAAAACACAAAACTCTTCAAGTCCAGAGCAGATAAAAGAAGCACGAAGAAACCAAGGTTGCAGCTTCTCCAAAAATGTAGAAGATCAGCTGTGTTTAAAGCATCCTGGGTGGTCTGATCACAAGTGTGCAGCTCTAAACATGGATGGGAATGCAGCACATTGAAGGCACATTAAGATCCAATCAGGCGAACCACATGCAGGGACGGTCCGGGACGCATGTGTCCTCACATGGAAAACCGTGTGAAAGCAGATGCATCTCTGGCCACATTAGAAGAAGGCCTCGTCAGCTGAGTGCACAGCACAACAAACTCCAGTTGTATACAGATGATTTTCTTGAACCAAACAACATAAATGAGGTTTTGAAGTCTGAACCCAAGCTGAGGTACTAAACGTCTGTTGCAATCTCCAGCTGTACGACTGACAAAAACATTTCTTTTTACAGGACTGTCAGTTTGCTGCACATGAAATCAAGCCAGACTTGCTAACAAAGGATCTCTTAGGACATATTCTGACACCATGGATGTACTAGAATAGATGCCAGCTGAATTAAAATGCAAAGGAAAGCTCTAGATACAAGACAATAAGTGGAGAAGGTCAGCAATGTTCAACAAGCCGCTGTCATGCAAACACACGTGTGATCAGTGTGTCGTTGCTGAAGTGTGACACACACACTCTGCTACGTCATGGGAAAGCTGCAACACGAGAGGAGACACACAAAACAAAGCTCCCCTTCCAGCTGGAGGACATCATCTCAAAGGATGTCTGAGGCAACCCAACTTTTAGAGGAAAGCCTCTCAGGTTTTTGGGATACTCGTGCAGAAGCACCTGTGGAACAAAAGAGACTAATTGGCAGTCAGAGGCCTTCGTACCTGAGCTCTCTCATGCTCAACCTGCCAGTGTCTGAGTCAGAGTGAGCGCCGTCGTGCCTTTCATGTCAAGGAAGTCACATGAGGCATGGCCAGAGGGACCCTGGTGCTGTGACACGGGGAGCCGTGATTGGCTACAGCGTGCTGAAAACCTGCTTCCTCATTGGCTGACGTTTGCCTCCAGGTGCTTTTGTCACACTTGGTTAGTTTTTGATGAAATGCCCCGTTCCTTTGATCTGAAGTGAAAGTAGACACACACACACACACACACACACACACACACACACACACACACACACACACACACACACACACACTCCTTTTCTACTACTTGCCCTGGGAATCATCAGAAAGCTTCTCTATCCTCTATGACTGTGTGTGTGTTTTGTCAATATGCAGCTTTTATGTGCACGGTGACATTTATACCATCAATTAAAAAAAAAGAAAAGACTGAGGGCTCTGAGAATGTCTGTGCAGTATATGTGTGACCCGGACATATAAGAATGTGCCCTCTCCGCTGTACTCAAACACAAACACTCAGCTCCACACAAACATATCTGACAAAATTTGCACTGCTAATCTCCTCGAGCAGCTCAAAGAGCCGCGCTCTCCAGACTCAGAGTAAATATGGAGTCAAGGTACCAGACGTTATTCATTTCCTATCAAACCGGAGGCCTCCTAATTGTTTGTCTCGCATTATCTCAGATCTCTAGTATTGAAAAGCAGGGAGTGAGCGTGATACAGTTGTGTGAGGTGAAGAGCTCCAACACAAAGACCTTTTCTCCACTAACCAAACTTTACGCTCATATAGGCACCGCCTATCAAGCACCTACTGCAAATATGACCTGTGTTTAATATGCTAGCCAGCATACGCAAGTGTGTGTGTGCATGTGTGGTAAGAAACAGAGCTTCCACGCTGCCCAGCCCAGAGTTCTGGTTGAGGCCAACTCTTTAGAGAAAGCCCTAATGTTCTGAGCTTTGCCACAACTTGAAGGCAGGGGTGAGGATAAGGGGAAAGACAGAGGGAGATGGAGGGTGGAGGTGTGGAGTAGAAAAAGAAAGCTAGATAAGGAGGCGGTGGTGCGGGTGAGAGGCAGGATTCGTGCTCGCTGTGGCCATGAGATGAGGAGTCTTTATCAGGCACAGAGGCAGCTTCACAGGCCCCTCAGTGCAGAATGGAGATTGAGAGGTCTGGGGCTCACACACACACACACACACACACACACACACACACACACACACACACACACACACACACCAACAAAGATAAACTTCAATAGCGACCAGACTAACACAACCCCACACACCTTTCCTCAGCCTGCCTCCATCCCTCTCCCGTCTCTTTTTTTTGGTGCAGATCAAATGTATGGAACTATCTTAGCGTCTGATCTCATCTCCTCTGATTTTCTGTTTCTCATTATTTCATTCCAAAAGCTTCGACTGTCTACTCCCAAAACATCCACCCATCCCCCTGTATCCGTCTCTCTCCTCCTCTGTCTCTGCCTTAAACGCATGCGTCTTTGATGAGAATCCATTCATGGATTTAATGGATTTCTCTGGCCTTTTTTCCAGGATCTGGGAGATGTGTTCAAAAAAAAAAAAGCAGAAAGCTGGCCTGCCCAGGCTCTGCTTCCAAGAGCGTGGTGGACTGCAGAGGACAGCATTTCTGTCTGCATCAAAAGAATGAGAAATTTTCAGCTTACAAAACAGGGCGAACGAGTCAATATGGATCTGAGGCCTGGCTGACTTCAATCCCATGTGATAGCAGAAAAAAAAGGCAGCGATGAAGTAGTGAAAGTTTTCCTGCCCACTCCCAAGTCAAACTTGGAGACAGATTAAAAAGTAAAAAAAAAAATGGGGGAGAAACTAAGACGTTCAACCTTTGGTGAGTTTTTTTTTTTTTTTTTTGAAGCGTGCACTTTCAGCTGACAAAAAGGACGGAGGAATCATTCATCTCTTTCATAAAAAGTGAAACTAGCACATTGCTGATAGTGTTATCAGTCTGAGTTCAACACTGCTTTGAATCCACTCCAGATTGCCCGACAACTGTGAGTCAGTTTTTTCTTCTGTGTACAAAAAACGAAGAGGGAGAGGAATTAAAGTGTGCCGAACAGATAAAATAACTTTTAGCTGCAAAATGGCCTTCACATGTCTAAACAGGGAAAAGGGGCTGATAGCAAATAGCGTGATTTCTTCAAATGAGGATTAGCCTGTAATAAGCACGCTCCTTTTCTCGGATCTCTCTCACTTCAGTACCCTTGGTTCTGTGTGCCATATGGAGCCAAAATGGCCGCCTGGGTGCTTTGGAGGTCCCTGCATTCCGGGGCTAATGCTGTGCAGCTGGCGTGGGATGGTGTCTAATGAAAAATGCTCTCTTTGATGGGCCCTGCTGAGGGATTAGGTTCTGATCAACACCACCTTAGGTCAGCTTCCTGCTAGACCAGCACAAGATTACGGGCGATTTCCCGGCCGTGGGTCCAGTTTCTGAGGTGGCGAGAGGAGCGAGTGTGACACAGAAAGAAACACTGAACATGCTAAATCTCTGAAGATGAAACTGAAGTACTTCCTGGTTTGCCAAGATTGCAAAAAAGCAAAGCTGGATAAAGGCTCTAATGAACAGCTGTGATTCCAATCTGACCCTGAAGTCCAGTTCCTCAGCTCGTGTGTACATTTCAAAACATCTCATGATGGTAAGTGGGGACTTTTTCAGCAGTGGTGCAGTTTGTGGGTGAGCAGACATTGGTACAGGTGTAGCTCCAGCTGGTGGGATGTGCCATCATTAGGATGTAGTGATCTGTACAACTCTGCTGCTGCTTCTCTCTCTGTATGCACACAACACACACTATCTTCCCTCAGTATGGAAAAAAAGTCCTTTGGCAATGGTGCATCCAAACGTTTATAAAAACTTGATTTTGGCAGTCGAGATCTTGCCAGAACAACATAACAAATCAAGTCTAGTAGATGTCACAGCATCAGACTCAGTCTGTAAGTGTTTACTCCCATGTGCTGCCCTGCTGCTTTTCATTCCCAGCCTGTCTGATGGAGCTGCTTCATGCCACCCGTCCTGACTCCAGGTACAGTTTTCCAGCATACTCACTCCTCTACCGACATCTAAATACGACCACTTAGCCATATGCTCCTCCAAACTCTGCTTTTTTTTCAGCAGTGATGTTCTGTTGCTCTTATCGATTTTCCCGGTGAACTATAAACCTTTTTTTCACTTCTGGAGGAATGCATTTTCCCCACTTCTGACTGCAAGAACTCTTTACAAACAACAAAACCAATTAAGTTTGAAGCTGTGTGTGTGTCTGACTTTAAAGGGATGGTAGAAAGAGCCTGGAAACTGGGGAAGCAGGAGTGTGAGCGACTTGCAGAAGACTTCCAGCTCTGGACATTAGTGGCTGAAAACATCCAGCATGTCTCATCTGCTCACCGTACATTTACCTTCTCGTGAGCAGCATCCTTCTCCTGCTGGTGGCTCCTCTCGAGGTCGATGCGGATTCGTTCCATGTCGGAGCGGAGCCGGTCCAGAGACGCCTCCTTGTCCAGGATCGCTCTCTCTTCTTTCTCCTCCTGGAGCAGCGCCATCTCAGCCAGCTGCTGCTTATGCTGGACACGGGCCTGCTGGAGTTCCTCACGCAGACCTGACAACTGGACTTCCAAATCTGAAATAGTCTGGACAGAGACACAGAGATGTGCAGTGGGTTTAGGTAAAGCGACGCCCTCGATGCGGTCTGCAACGACGGACTAATGTCAAACGATGAAGAGGACTTTTCAGAACATCTTTATGTAACGTAGCCTGTGTGCTGCTTTAAGGAAAGAGCTGAGCTGACAGAGATGATGAGATGCAGCATCTCGGTGTGAACAAGCATCTATACGGTTTGTAGTAAAGTTTCACAGACATGCTTAAATGTTTCTGTTCTCCTCTGTGTAATGTGGGTGGGGGCTGCTGAGATGGCCTGACCCCTCTCCTGACCTCTTTCTTTTTGAACTGCTCAGCCTTGACTTTGCTAAGAAGCTCCCTTTAATAGTGCTGCCAGTGAGAGTCAACATTACATAGTAGGAATGCTAATAAGTACAACCCCACGGCCCCCGGATCACCAGAAATAGACCGGTCTGACACGTGCTACGAAGCTGCAGCGCCAGATTTCACATCAGCCTACTGCTCTGTCCATCACATAGTGGGAGTGATGAAGGAAGCCAGGAAGTGGACCGAACAGTGAAAGGACAGAACTCTTGCTGCGCATTCTGAACATCTGAGACACGTGCATCTATAACAGGACACGGGCTCTTCACACATAACACCCAATGTCTAGAGGCATGTTTGTTTTTATTTTACAAATTACAAGCAGGAACAAAACTGTGCAGTGAGGTGCAGGTGGCTCTAAGATGCACTGCAGTGTTTCACACTTGCCTACCTGTATTGCACGTATTCCCCAGCTATTGCACATCCTCATTACTCTCCTTGGTTTACTTAGTTTTCCTTCCCATGGTGTGCACTGTGCCTCCTGCCCCCTCCCTCTCCCCAGAAGCCTGGGCATCCCAGGACAACCCCATGTTAAGGCAATCAGACAGAAAGTGTCTGAAGTCTTTTTTAGCGGGCACTGGGGAGAATCAAAGAGACTTCAAAGGAGTGTCACAAAAACAGGCAGATGCTGTGGCTCTGTGTTAGACTCCCTCCTACACTGGCACACAGACTGATCCAGTTGTGCACACATGCACACACAGACAGCCACACATGGTCTGGCTATCGCACACGCACAGCGGCGTGCAGCACATTCACACGGACTGCGAGGTAAAAAAACAAACACATGCCATCATCCGTGTCCCGCTGCCCTGTCTCTCAACATTACCACATTCGCCGCTCCGTTTGCGCCTTCAAGGGCGAGCAGCTATTAGATCTGAGCCCTCCACAGCCTTTAATGTATAATTCTCACTTTAACAAATGTGGATGATCTGTCTCCCAAAAAATCTTTTAATAAGAGAGAGTGTAATCTAGCGGAACAGAGTCATTGGCAGTGACACTTGAGAAACTTAGGAGGCCAAAAGAGCGTGTTTCCTCTGGAGGAAGTGAGCAGGGCACATGTCAGCATGCTGATGTGCAGCTCTGAGAAGAAGCAGCTCTTGGTAACAATAGATTCAGTGTTGGGTCAGATGGTGCTGGCTAAGATGACAAACGACTGGCAGGACAATAGAAAAGTAAGTGGTAGAGAAATGAATCAGGAGAAAATGTCGCAAAGTCAGGAGACGATGGGCTCTGAGACTTTATTACCTGCTGCTCTAATTAAGATCCTGAAACACTGCAGGAGGCAGAATTTAAAAGCACCACAAGTCATGACTTTAACTCTAAAATGCTGCTTGTTGCTGGTTCGACCGGCGACTTTCCTGATAACTTCTGAACTCAGTGCTACTGTCCTGCTGCAAGCAACATACAAAGAAACTGAGTTCTGCTTCACTTTTTGATAGAGACACATAATTAACGGGACACATAATAATTGATGCCTGCTTCGGATTAACATTATTTTACAAAACATAAAACTAAACGATGAGGGGAAATCAGCTCTGTTTATCTGTAACATTAACCAAGTCTCAGCAGATTATTCTAATTAGTCTACTAGTATGCTAATGAGGGGACGTGTTGGAAGATTAATGTTAGATATCAAATATGCAATAAGACGGTAACATGTGACCAGATGGAGAGATTTGGTGGCTCAAATATGGATTCCATGAAGAAACAGAGTGCAACAGGAAAACAAGCTTTTGTCTCACAGTGGATATGAAGCAAACACACATTTATAATCACTGTGTTCTCCTGGTCAGGACTGGAGCCTGATACCGAGCAGAAAAGAGTCAGAATTAATCTATTCAATTAACTAATTAACACTAATTAGACCTGTGTGAGGTGTGTAGTTTATCACAGCAGGCAGAAACGTGGATTTCATGTATTTATTATGTGGACGACAGCAGCAACAACCTTCAATCGCTTTTTAAAATATATCTTCTATGTATCTCTGCTCACGCTTTTCATTTTGTTATTTTTTGTATTGAATCCTATTTTATTCACTTTTTTGAAGTTTTTCATGATGGTGTGGATTTGTTTTTGCTTGTCAACATTATGTCTAAAGACGCTGTAATGCTTTAAGATGATCTCAGACACAATCAGCACAGCATTCACATCTAAAACTAAACCAGGGTTTGTGCATGTAAAGCACATTTTAAAAAGGTAACCGTTAACTGGACGCTAACAGCTGTTGGTCCGGCAGCGCTGATAGACGCCGACGAGCCAAAACAACACGACAGCACACGTGCTGCTGCTCCATCACGTGCCACGGCTTCAGACTCTACAGGACTTCTGAAAGTGTCCGCTGCTATCTGGCACCAAGATGTTGGCAGCAGATCCTTCACTGCTCAGGCCAGTGTTATACTTTCTGCATCTGCGAGTACACAAAGGCTCAGAGTGATGTAAAGTACGTCCAAGTCTGCAAGCAGGGACCCCTGAGTCCACATGCAGGCAGTCTGTGTTCAGATGCACCACAAGGGCAGCAGTGTGCACGCATGAAGCATGGCGACGGCCAGCACATTTATGACATTTCTCCTCCAAGTGGATGAAGGAAGAGTTTATTAACAACAATATGTGCACTGTGTACACATCTGCAAGGAAGTCTGACAAAGGCTGGACTGAACCAAAACAAAAGCTCGTCATGTTCTATTAAATTCAATCGATTGTTTTTAACAAAGACCGATAAGAAGGTGTTGCTCCAGCACACGGCATCTCCACAACAGAAGGAATGTCCCGACACGACCGAGTCCGCACTATAGCTGAAACAACGGAGGTCAGAAATCACAAGGAGGACACGTCTGTCCAGATGATCTGTCTGAGACGATGTCAACACCTTTGTCTTGTCATCTATGGCATGGTGAGTAAAACTGCATTCTGTAGAGTGGGTGGTTAAAGGAGAGTCAGTGTTCTGGCCACGCTGTCTGATCAGTCTGTTAAAGCCACACCAGGATCCACTCAGCGCTTCAACAGCTCAACAACTATTAGTGCACACATTTCTAAATGTGACCCTTTTCTAATTGGAAAAATAGAGATGAGCTTTTACCACCTGCATACGGTGCAGCGCCCTGAACCAGCCATACAGCTGTCACCATTATCAAAGCCACTTTAACTACAAGAACTGACTGAAGCGTCACACATGCACCTGGTACAAATGTCATGTGTGTTGTATTGTAATGAACATCCTCTACATATAGTACGCTACTAGTTTCCTGCTGCGTGCTGCTTTCTTGCTCAGATTTGTTTATTATATTTTTTGTATTCTATCTTTTATTACTTTTGTAGAGTGTCATCGGGTGTTTTCACCCGACTCCAAGAGACAAGAGCACAAGAAACCCAATGTGCTCAGACTGTCTGTCTTGAATCCTTGAATCCTACAAGATCATCAACGTTGTTCTCTACAATGGTCAGAATTTTTTGCCATCAGCATACGAGGAAAGGAAACGCCCACATGGGCTGCAGGTGGATCAGTGGTTAGCACCGTGGCCTCACAGCTAGAAGGTCGCCGGTTCACGTCCCGGTGAGGACACCCGGGATCTTCCTGCGTGGAGTCTCCATGTTCTCCCCGTGCAGCGTGGGTTCTCTCCGGGTTCTCCGGCTTCCTCCCACAGTCCACAAACATGTTGAGGTTAATTGGTGATTGTAAATTGTCCGTAGGTGTGAATGTGAGTGTGCTTGGTTGTCTGTCTCTAAGTGTAGCCCTGTGATAGACTGGTTACCTGTCCAGGTGAACCTGCCTTCACCCTGAGTCAGCTGGGATAGGCTCCGCCCCCCATGACCCTGGTGAGGATGAAGGTGTAGAGATGATGGATGGATGGAAACGCCTACATGTCCACGAGGTACATGGTGTAAATTTCATCATCTGCCCAAGTTCAAAACAAACAAATGGTGCCTTAAACACCGGCTTGAGCACTGTTTGAAGAAAGACTGTCCAAAGAGATCTGTCGTCATTCACGTTTCATAATTCGTCTTTAAAGGAGCTATGATTCAAGCAGATGGACGTGGGAGGTCCTCTGAGTTGCAGCTACATGCTTTGTGGGCCTGATGGCAGTGGAGAGATTCTCCAGGAATCCTGCGCTGTGTCCACCCTCTGTGGGAACAATACAGTGACACGGTGCTACAGCCCAAACAGCTGTATCAGCCACAGCCAGCCTTAGAGAAACATCCACCAGAGCCCCGTGTGGTGTTCTGTGTTCAGCATGAAGGCCAAGGTGACCGAATGCAGAGCCGCTTTAAAGTCCAGATTGGTCAGCACACAGGATGTAAAAACCATGTGACTCTAACCGTATTTATATATTTAATGCAAACGCTATAAATAAAACAATAACCTGACAGTTTATCCCTCTATAGAAATATAAAGCATTAGTGTTTGAATAAAAGATACAGCAAACATATGCATTAATGTGTGATAGCTGACTTATCCCAGCAAAGAACATGCATGTTAGACTGTCATAATAAATGATTCGCTGGTGACAGCCGATAAAAACGTATCTGAGCGAAATCCAAGATGTGATGTATGCACATACTGAATGGCTCCATGGTTTGAAAGGGAGCGCGTTGGAAGACTCGACACATCAGAGAGCATCAGCATTCACTGATGACTTCAGCCGTGATCAATAGTTCCCCAGTGGAAAAACACAAGAACAGCTGAGTTCTAACACAGACACTCAGCTGTACTTGGCAATATGTGATGAAATCGTTTAAAGAATCACAAACACAGTGACATGCCAGCTCAGAGGGACACTCATTTGCAATCACTGAGTAACAAAACAAGACTCACTCGACAACACTGGGGGACAAATCAATCGGTGAGTGACGACGCACGAGCACCGAGACAATCGACGCACACCCTGGTCGAGCTGTCTGTTCTCTTCATCCCAGCTTTGACGTAGTCTGTCATCACCCTCTTCATCGGACTCATTTTAATCACGTACTTGGGATTGAAACGCTTTGAAAAATTGACAGCATCATTATTTAGTCCATCACGGCCCAGAAGAAAGACCTCACAAGCCTCCCGCTCTCTCCCATGCTGTTTGAAGTCCAGATGGTGTGTACGTTCCTTAAGAAAAGACATAATTATTCAGAAAATAATACCCATAAAATGAGTTTCGAGGAGGAGCTCGTGGAAGAAATACGAACGATGGGTTTTGCATAGAACAAACAATTTTGATGTTTGCAAAAACAAGGCTTCAAATTAATTTATAATGCTGGTCCTAGTTTTTGAAGTCAAACTCTTACTAATGTTTAACAATTAAAACGCCTCACAGACACACAATTGAGCCGACTAGGAACAATAGCACACACAAAAACATTTTACATTGTTTGGCCCCACAATACAATGGATCTTTATTTTGTTTAAAAATGCTGTTTGGGAAGATAAGGCAGGTTTATTGTGCAGCGGCGACTTCACAGCGACTTCCAGGAATGTGGAAAATCTCTAAGCGGAGAATTGGCTTTGATTTCTGGTGACTTTAGTGACTCAGAGTGAAGCACGGTTTTCCTTTACAGTGTTAAATATAGTTTCGCCGCTCCGCGGGTGGATGTGCTCGCACCATACGTTTTTGGAGTGTTGTCTCCAGCAGCTAAGCGAGAAAAGGCCACGAGATCAGGATTTTTGGCATGTGAGAGGGTCTGCTGGTGAGGATCCCCAAAACAGTCTACAAAACTACTTTGTCCTCTGGGGGGCATTGATCAGCTAACAGAACAACACAGAGCTGGCTGCGGGCAACATGCTTCACTGGCAAGACATTTCATCATCTTGGAGAGACAAGCAACTGAAAGCTTCCTTTCACTGTCTTTTCTTGTTTTGTTTTTTTTTTTGGTATTTTTAAAAAACGGTGAAGAAATCGTTCTTTCAGGAGAACAGCAGCATCCAGGTCCACAAGGCTTGGAACTGTCAGTTAATCCCCTGCGCTGGTGAGATGCCAGCTGCACAGCAGGCCTTAAACCCTCATGCTTTTTTTCTCATTCTGTCGCTTGAGATGTTGTAACATTTAGGCTACAAGCAGCAAAGGGGAAGATGAGTTCACATGCATGTGATTAGAAATGCAAGAAGGCAGCAGACGGGCGACGCTGCCTTTAAAATGTGGTGGTGGAGCTTCTGGGGCGACAGACTCAGGTGGGACGAGGACAATGTGTCCCTGTGTGAGGTTTCAGCTCTTCCCTCCACCCACCGCTACGACTCATTGGCTCTCCTTCTCAAACACAAGCCAAGAGCCAGGAATGCTATTTATTAGTGTCCCGCCACATCAAGGGGATGAGTGGGTATTACTCATCCCCAGAGTGTGTGACTGACATTAGCTGTTCCCTTTCCTCGCCAACTTTCTGGCTGCAACTGTCCTTCCAGTGATTCAGGGAAGACTGAGAGAAAGTGAGATGGAGGGAAGCTGAAAGAAACGAGGCCTGGGCTCAAACGGCACAGCAGGCATTCGGCCCGTCACTTGCTTTGGCTTGTTGATAATACCTGTGTCCGACTGACCCACGTGGTGGAGCCCTCTGATCGGCCCGTACAGCGTCACACTCTCACCACAGACATGATAAAAGCATGTGGTGGAAGGAAGCTCCTTTTCTTTCTGTGTGAATCCACTTAAATGTTCCAACTTTCACAGCACAGTTCTATCTGCTTGAAAGGCTGCATGTGAAGCGCCACATTAGCAGAGTGGCAGATGCAGAGTTCCCAGGGGGCAACGCAAAAGGCTTTAACAATAAGTGGCTTTGCCCATTGTGTGAAAAAGCTCATTTTTAATACACATCTGCTGCTGCTGCTGCTGCTGCGTCTGCTTCTTGTTCTTTCAACAACACATCCACGAATGTGTCCTCACACAGGAAGTCGAAGCAGCTCACAGCTCCACCAAACCCACAGCCGTGTGCTCCATCTTTCCAAGGCCTGAGTGAAAACCTTGATTTTTCCTGCTTTAATATGTGACATTAGGCAGCCATCTGATCTCCAACTTAAAATACCGCTCGGGCAAACAGGAACTGAGAATACGAAATGAAGACTGGGGAAGTTTGTTTTCTGTCACCTCCTGAGAATCTGAGGTTTGTCAAACCAGACGTCATTTTGACATGAGCAGGGCGGCGTGTTATTAGCAGAAATATCCTGTGGTGACGGCATCTCCAGACAACCAAATCACACACTAGCGGGTGCCATCTGTGTTGTGAAAGACATTCCCCAAAATATTAGAAAAGGCATGAAGACGATTTTCCCCGACGTTATTAAGTTTTGAGCTTTAGGACATTTTAGAAGAGTGTAACTCATAAACTAATATAGTAACGCTGGCAAGGCACCGTGAGACGACCTCCAGCGTTCTCCATGAGTGGAAAAGCAGCGAGAAAATGAGAGAATATTCTGACATTTCAGCTAGCAACAGGGGGCTATTTTCAACCTCAGTTAAAGCGTCCCATATAGTTTTATTGTTAGAAACTAGACTGGATGTAAACGGTAACAAAAAAAAATTCACGCGAGACAAAATAATGCAAACTGAAAAACTGTGTTTTCTCTGAAGTCATTACATATCGTTGCATTTTGCGAGTAAAAGAGGCTTTTACATAAATAAATGCCACTACTAACTTATTACGCTGGGCGATGACAAAATAAAACAGGAAACAGTCGACGATAAGTGTGATTTCTTTGCTATTTATTCTCGCCTGCACCACCTGTGCCCACACGTAGTCGGGACATTTTGTCCACAAAAACAAAGTACGTCTCGCTGGATTTCTATCTTCAGCCAGTAAAGTAAATTCGTTGCACACTGACAATATTCATGTCATTAGGAAGCCTAAAGAGTCAAACACAACCCCAGCTGGGGGCTGGTTTGTCCAACTGCTTCCCACAGAGCACCAATACAGCCCAGGCTGGGGGCAAAGCCAGAGCGCGAGGGGTGTGAGATGAAGACCTGGCTACGTGGTGGCAGAACGGTCCCTCGGTGTCAGGGATATGAATTAATACAGACCCAAATGTCATACACTCATTGTGGCCAGCCAAGCCGGAGTAAGCGAACGACCAGCGTTTTCCGCGGGGAGATAGCTACCTGTGGTGAGAAGAGAAAGCACCAGCGAAAATACACTTCGCTGGGTTTACTGGATGCTTGGCAGGGCGTCCACAACTGTACAGCGGAATAAAAAGCACCAATTCAATGGAATAAAAGGCTGGCGCTCAACACACTGATTTCTTCGCCTTCAGTTTCTAAACATGATTTCTTTCTACTTCTATCACAAAACCCTGCGGCGATGAAAAATTATTTAAAAGACGTGAGAACAGCATCAGAAGCAGGGACAGTGCGATATTTAGGGTTTGTTTACTCCATTTATTTTTTTTTTTACTTTTCTTTAGCGCGCACATCTTTCCAAATGTTTTTTTCCCCAAATAGCAGAATCTAAAATGTTCTGTGTTGTCGCATTGAATGTACAACAATCTCTAAAATTATTCACATTCAATGTCAGTATCTGTCTGGCTTCAAGTAGAAAAGTGTCTTAAACCCGCTGTGCTTTTGAAACACCAGGAAAACGTCAATGGGCAAAATACAAAATGGTTGTCCACAGGAGAGCGATGGGTCAGCATGTGGGTGTGCGGACGTGGATCAGTGGAGACCCCCTACCTGGGCATCGCGCTTCCTCCACTCCTGGGTGTGCTGCTGGTGCTGGTGCAGGGCGGCCCTGGCCTGCCTCTCCAGGCTGCTCGCCTCCCGCTGGCGCTCCTGGACCAGGCTGTCCTTTTCCGCGCTGTGCTGCTGCTGTAGCCGCGTCCTCTCCTGCTCATGCTGCATGCGCTGCTCAGCCATCTGATTGGACAAGCAGGCAAAGAGAGACTTCATCAGCCAACACACACTCAGAGCAACCCTGTCGTCATGACAACTTGTCCATCCACCTATCCATCCATCCTTTCTTCGTCCTATTCCGTCCAGCCTTTCCCTCCACCCAGGACACCCAGGAGCACAACCGATTTGAAATTGGTAGGAAGGTGGGGGGGGGGCAAAGCGAGAAAAGTTTCTCCGCTTCCTCACGTCGTCAGAGGACGACATGATGCGATGTGTTTACATCTGGCTCGCTCCCCCGCCCTCCCACCGCCGCTGCCAACGGTACAGACCAGCCTCCATGTCCCACTCCTCTCTCTTCAGATCTGTCCCCCTCGCCCTGGTCTGGATCGGCGTATAAAAGAGCAGCTAGTCTGGGCTATGCATGTGGGCTGGTAGGGGTTAGCCATCTGGCTGCAGTGACTACCCAATGCCCCATGCTATGCGCCTGACAGCATGTGAAAATCGGCTTAGACGATGACGATGATGATCATTATAAACCCGAATCAGAAAAAAGACTGGAGAGGGAGGCAAAGAGAGCACCTTTGTGAAGAACTGAGGAGATGCTAAAAGATTCTCGATGCTGCTTTAACTTGTAATTGCAGTCGCTGTGTTAATTTAACCAGTTTAACAACCATTTATTACTCAGTGCCGGTTCTCGTGCTATCAAGACCAATACGGCTGCGGTTCGGGTTTATGCTGCTAATGAGCGATATCTGGAGTCCAAGTGCAGCAGGGACCTGTAAGCACCAATCAACATGAAGGCTTGGTTGAAAAACAAACACACCGGAGACTTCAGTCCCACTAGACCCACAACCAGCTCCACACAGGACAGTAGAGAAAAATAAAACACTTCTAATGGGGCGCAAAGCCCCAATTTTTCAGGGCTTAATCATCCTGTCAGCTGAAGCAAGTCTGTGTTCCAGCCCGGCTGTAAGAGGAGTCACCTGCTGAGAGGTGAGCCTTGCCAGTGAAGCTCCCAGCCCCGAGCCCCCAAGCCTTTCCCAGGCTCTGTTCCGTTCCCACTCCCCCATGGCGGGGGGACAAGTGACCCCCACACCATCCCACCGTGCAGGCCCAGCCGGAGCCTTGAAAGGACAGCAGGGGCCTGGGGCCCATTTGCCTCCCTGCTTTGAAGCTAATCCCCTGCACATTGTGCATGACGGCACCCTACCTGGCCTGCCAGAGAAGTGGAGATCAACAGCCTCTGTGCCTGGTGCCTGCTCTGTCCATGGCCCTATCTTCCAATGCTGCGTGCTATTCAGAGCAGGTGATGAATGAGGGGCTATCTACAGGAAGCCGGATTCCTTCCCCGGCACTGAGAGGAAGGCCACAATAGACACTTCATTTTGGCAGCCACGAATTTACTCTTCAGCTTTAGGGAGAGCTTTGCTAAATGCCCTCAAAAAAGGTCAGTGGAAGGATGTCAGCTGGATGAAAATGTATTCATCTCTGAGGCTCAGTAGTTGGCATAACATACAGTAAAATAACGCACACACATGCCAGTGTTTAAAACAGAACCACAAACAGTTTGTAGAATACGGCCAGTAGCCTCCACGTGCTGCCACCGCTGATGCTGATGGTGTCTGAAGAAAACTCCACATCAGACAAATTAGCACCGTCTTCACCGCCTTTTCCATTCAAGCACACAATAGATACCAACAGATCCACAGCCAGAATACGTTGTCCCACAGTCAGATTCATACAGCGCTACAAGCTACAGCAGCCACTTTCTCCAAGAACTCCCGAGCTGGACCGCAGGACAGGCGGCAACAGAAACTGGGGGAGGATCTCCTGGCTGACTCTCCGCTCCCGTTTAGAGTCTCGAGCCACGGGGGTTTGGGAGGAAAGAGGGGATCTGAGGTGAAACGAGGATAAAGAAATGGGCAAGACGGATCTGTTGTGAGAAAAACAGAAAAAGAAAAGCACGGAGAGGAGAGGACAGAGAGCAGACCCAGCAAGGAGCCTGGCTGTGACATCACGTAGCGCCAGTGTGCAGTGGAGGATGCTGGGTGCTGCCGCTCTTAAAGGGACCGGCGTGGGGCTTGTGAGGGAAGACTGAGTCGGCTACAGCACAGCTTGGTGCCACAGATACAGAGCGGGTCGGGTGTTACTGCACAGCACGACTCCTGTCAGCCCGGCCCGACATGGTTGTGTGTGCCCATTGCACGTATTGAGGCTGGACAGTGAGGTAATGGGCTTCTTTCAACCGCAGGGGGGATATCTGAAATGTTTGGGGAGGCGGAGGGCGTAGAGGAGGGTAGAACAGAGGGCCTGTCTGGTCTCAGCAGGGGAGTTTGGGCTGCATGTGAGAGGGGAGAGATGGAAAAAAGACACCTTTTAACTCACTGTAGGGTTTGAAACGGCCACTGAGTACAGAGACGAGCACATTCTCACTCACTGGCACGCCTGTAAACTCCTTTATTATTTATCGTCCCACGTTAACAACTGAAGCTGTTTCCGTTACCTGTCAAGCTCGTAACTCCAAGCCTGCTGTCTGACCTCGCTATGTCTGTCAAAGAGGCAGAGACCCGTCAGGAGCCGTGACGTCCGGCTGCCTAAAGGGTCAGCTAGCAAACAGCTCCTCCGTGTAGCTCCCCATGTACAGTCTCGCTGAAGGCGGCCTTGAGCGAACGTTCTTGTGGGAGCGTCGCCTTGCAATCCTGTGACAGCGATCTCAGTGGAAACGCGGTGCACACATGCATGCAGGCACACACCTAGCAGCTAATTTATGAAGAAAAACACAATGCACATGCAACATTAAACGACTATGCTCATGAATAATCACTCTTCTTCACGTGCACACGGATACCAGTTCCTCCTCTTTACATGCTTCTTGCCGTGCAGCTAATGTCACCAGCTCTCACATCAACATCATCCCAAAGACAGGTCCATTGTCTTGGTGTGTTTTTATCTTTAAGACAAAAGCCTCCCTGATACGCTGCTAACCCTATGCGGTTGCCTTCAACTGTCAAGTGCACTCCTACTCAGTGCAGCAGCAGATGATCACTTGAATATTTTCTGCAAATCTTTGATCGCTTACCTGTTCCTCACATGACAACACGCTGTAGCAGCCACTCAAAACACTGATAAATCTCCCATTTACTGGATCATTACACGGGGATGAAAATGTCTTTTGGATATAAATACAAGCTGTTTAACAGTTTAACTGGCATGGTCAGGTTTCTATGACAATACACCCTCGCAGTGGGAAGTGAAGCACCTTATTTCCAACCCCCTTCCTCGGTTTTGCCTTTTGGTGGATCAACATCCCAAAACAGTGAATCCATCCCTTTAAAGGCATTTTAAAATATGCTGTTTTTTCCCCATAAATATAATGACAAGTATTCAACCATGGAGCAGATCAATAACGGAGAACAGTTTCTCCGTTCCTTGGAAATAACAGCGGCCTCATATCCTCCACTTAGGACGATCTACAGCGAATTACACGCAGCATAAACTCCATCTGGCCTGGAAATGAGTGTTAGCATGCTTATTAACACACAGGTTGGTGCTGCGTTGGCGCCTGGAAAGCAATCACGTCGTGGATACAGATGTGAAATAGAGATGTTACAGCAGTTAGTCCTGAGCAGGCTGATGTGGAGCCATATGGTCACTGTGTGCATACCAACATGCAGCCATCATTCAGCAGACAGCAGCATGTCAGTGCATTCATAACACTATGCAGGGCTGCAGAACACCCCTAACATAACACTCTTATTCCTTTTCCAGGTGTCTGGCACACAATTAC
This sequence comes from Stegastes partitus, assembly GCF_000690725.1. Taxonomy (NCBI): domain Eukaryota; kingdom Metazoa; phylum Chordata; class Actinopteri; family Pomacentridae; genus Stegastes; species Stegastes partitus. The sequence goes on from NW_007578237.1 coordinate 235,597, forward strand.
TGTCATAGCTGGTAGAGCTATTTCTAAACCTCATCATGTCTCTAATATACCAATCATACATTCAATCATTTGTTAAAGTAGGAGGAAAATCAGCTACAGTCCCCGTCTCCCCCCCGTCCCCATCAGCTGCCTCCAATAACATCCATTTCTGTGGCTTAATTGAATCTGGTGTCTCTCTATCAGTGAGCTAGATTTCAATGAGTTGTGAAAATGGTTTCTTGACTCTTAATTGAAGACGGGTGACACAGATGGGATGATAAGGGGACGATGCATCTTCTATGCAGATTGCATTACTTTTCAATTGGCAATGTTTAAGATATTTATTGAGCCGGAATCTGAGCTTAATCTAAAGCGTGTCCCTTATCATGAGAAATTAATCGGGCGGAACAGATGGGAAGGAATAACAACACTATTGCAAATGGATGTCAGACCCTTGGCTGGCTCCACCAGGCCGAGTGCTCGCTGATAGCAGAGGAAGATAACAATGTGAAGGCGATGATGATGATGATGATGGAGGCAAGAGATGAGTTCTTCCCCCTCGGCTACAATACGGAGGAACAAACACGCTGTAAACACAAAGCTACAGACCTGCTGCTCATATTTCTGTCTCAGTGCATCAAGTTGCTGCGAGAACTCTTTGGCCTGATTCTTCCGGAGGGATTTGGAGCGGATCAGGTCCTCCTCTACCTTCTCCATCTGGAGGTGTAAGAGAGTAAAAAAAAAGCAAAAATGAGAACTTATTTGGTATTAATTTAAGGCAGACGTTTGTGTAATTACATCCCACCCTAACTGGAGCATTTAAACAGACTGGACCAACGTTGTCCTTCAAAAAGCAGCAGAAATGAAACGTAGTAAAACATAATGCATCTGCATTGAGTTTCTGAAATGAATGAACTGCTAGTGAGAAGGAACGTATTCAACACGTTCATGTGATCTCATTGTAATGACGGAATAAATATTTCAACCTGTTCATCAAAGTGTAATGTGTAGAACTTGCATTCAGTGGACTTTACAGGAACAAAGTGCGCCTCAGACACTCAGAAATAAGAAAGTCATGGCATTGTGTCTCTGTGTGGACTGAGATTCAACAATATTTACGCTATTTATCCCGACTCAACTTCCTCGCAGCCCGCCGTTTTCACATTTTCTGCTCAGGTGATGATAATCAACAACAATTGGAAATGTAATTTGCTCAAACGCCTCTGTATGTGGGCGATGCTGTGTGTAACGCCACGGAACTGCCAAATGTGTTTTGATTAATCCATTTAAAATGCTGAAGCCTCCTTTGAACTATACACGCAACAGAGATTTGATTCCGTATGGTGCTTCTTCTCCTGCTTTCTCTTTTTTCTAACCAAAATAGGGCAGACTCCTTCCTTTAAGTGCAGTCTAAAAGTGGGATGCTGATTTTGAAATGAGAGACAGACAGACAGACAGACAGACAGAGGAAGGCAGTGATACAGATAATCCATTTAGATATAACACCATCCACAGACGGAGAGAGGGAGACGATGATGAGAGGAATGATGGAAGGATGAAAAAGAGAGTAAAAAAAAAAAGAAAGTTCTTTTGAAGTACTTTCTGCAACATTAAAGCCTTAGCGGGAGAACGTGATGCAGCGATGCACAAGCGAGCGGGGCGGGGAGGAGAAGAAGAGGAAAGGCGAGGAGGGAGAGAGGATGACAGGGATGCAGAAGAGACTGCTCCTCTCTCCCATGGCTTTGATGTGGGCTGAGGATAAAGTCAGATTGGAGATTGGGATGCCAAGGGCTCAATGGGAGAAGAAGGAGCGAGCAAGAGGATGGAAGGATGAGGAGCAGGAGGAGGGACACACACCAACACACACGTTCTCCAAGCACACAGGAAACAAGATGGAGCTCGCCACCAACACACACACACACACACACACACACACACATGCATAAACATAAACACACACACATGCATAAACACACATGCACACACATGCACACACACACCTACACACACACACACACATGCATAAACACACACACACACACACACACACACACACCTA
>NW_007578237.1:238530-241874 GCF_000690725.1 Stegastes partitus
GGCTTTTGTTTCTCTCCTAAAAACCCTGAGCATGAAGTTTCATCACTTGGACAGCAAGCGTCTGTCACTGGCTGCCTTCTACGTCGTATCCAGGCTTCACACACAAGCAGCTCAACTGGTGTCTTAGGACAAGCAGTCTGCCTTCAGTCTGGGGAAATAAAGGTTGCTCTGTGGCATAAACTGGACTCCCACACAAACGCTCGTGTTCCAACACAACATGTGCCCCCGACACACTGATCAGGAGAAAAACTTCACTAATCAGCGGCTCAAACTTGCTAATGTCTCTGACACGCAGCCCTTTCAAACATGTAGGACCACCGTCAGCGCAGCCTCGTCGATACGGCACACTGGCAGTATGGAGGAAAAAGCTCAGCAAAAACGCCTATAGCTAAACCGACTTGTAAAACAGCATCACAAGTTTTGAGCTGAGCGCATATCGATTGGAAAACTCTTCCAATAAGCAGCGGCCCACGCAGTGTGGAGCGCTGATCGCAAGACAGGCCCGACGTGCTAATTAGTCTGGCTGCTTAATGCGTGTGACCTGTTCTCCGCCGAAGCCTGGTCAGCCTACGTCAAGCAGGAGGTCAATGTGTGGTAGCAGAGAAACAAACCACCTGCTTAATGAGCAGGATTATCCATCATTTCATTCATTTGGAACGCCTGACGGAGTGAAAACGGCCCGGGGATGATTATGTTCTCGCCTCTTACATATAGATTTTTCAGTATGAGAGCAGTTAAAAGGTGGCAGAGAGTGACCCATAGGAGGATATAGGATGATCCTGTGAGCAAATCATTAGATGGTGGAAGTGAGGGAGGGAGAGAGAAACTAAACGAGAGCGGGAAAGACATATGGAGGAATTCAGGCACAGCCAGCGTGGCGCCCTGTTCTTTGTGGTCAGGCTGCGTCTGCACAACTACCAAGTGTGTGTGTGTGTGTGTGTGTGTGTGTGTGTGTGTGTGTGTGTGTGCATTGTCTTGGTTGCTGTCTGTCAAGCAGCTCACTCCCTTTGTGGCCCAGAAAACCTGAAGCAACGTTCCTGTAACAGAAGCGTAAATGCTCATCCCTTCACACCAACCAGTGTGTGCATGAATGCAACAGACCGGCTGGATGTGCAGGCGAGTATCTGAACAGCAACACGGTTTCCAGTGTTGCCTCTGTGCACCACAATGGATCTGAAATGACGCCATCAAGACGTGACTTTCAGCTTTAATGGAAGAACATCCAGTGGAGGAGCTTCAGCTGTTTCTAACACTGGCTGGTGTGCATCAGACCTGGAGCTTCATGTCAGCGTAGGCCTTCTCAGAGCTGAGCTCCACCTGCTTCTTGAACTGCTCCAGAGCCATATCTGCCTGCTGGATCTGCTGTCTTTGGCTCTCCCTGGCTCGGTCCAACTGGCTCTCCATCTCCCTTCAAACCAAACACACACAGAAATGAATAGAATGCACGGGGCCGTAGAAAGGCAACAACCCAGAAATAGTTTGTTAAGAAAGAAAGCAAATTTTATTTTTACTTTTCAAAACAGTAGTTACGAGGAAGAGACGTGAATGTATAATCATATGTCCAAAGCTGGTTATTTCTCCATATGAGCTTTGGTTGGCTGTGCTGCTGCTAGCTCTCGTCATCAATGACAATATTCTGCACACACAATCTCTTCACACTTTTGGCAGCAGATTTTACATAAGAATACATTATCTTTATCTCTTTGGATTTATTATATAATAAAAGTAAAGAAAAGTAATTTCCAGCACACAGTTCTACAGCATCAGCTCGCTTCACACGTCAACTGTGTCTCCCGTGCAGGTGTGCTGCCGCTACTGCTGGCAAATGTCAGGTCATGGAGTTGCCAGCGCAGAGGATTGACAGGCAAACTGAGAGGGACAGCCTCATACCGAGAGCTGTCAGCGCCCAGCCAGCGGGCCCAGCCGCAACATCACATGCAGCACAGCCGAGCAGCTGTCAAACCCACAGAGGCTGCAGGGACAGGAGTGTCTGGGTGGATGGATGGAGGGTGGAGGGAACGGCAGAGGGGGAGGGAGGCGTACCAAGGTGTTATTCCTGTAAACCACTTGCAAATTTCCATCCATCCATCCTTTACGTGTAGCTGCTCATTCTCTGAGGGCTGTGGGGGGCTGGAGCTCATCCCAGTGGGCAGGAGGCACTCTGGACAGGTAGTCAGTCAATCACAGGCCTGACAGACACTCAGCAGACGCTAGCTTAGAGCGGCTGATTAACCTCGATTCCTTCTGCTGTGAGGCAACAATGCACATCCTGAGGAGTCTGCACAATCTAATTTACACACACACACAAAAAAACGCACAACCTACAATCAAACATCGATGACACAAAGAAGATTAAATCATGTGCAAAACATGCACAAGGCACCGTCCAGTTCACGTGGAGATGTCTGACACTTCAGTCATTTGTTAACATTCCTTAAAAAGACAAACAAAAGACACTATTAAAGTAAATACGTGTCAGACGAGATGTGATGAGGATGATGCCGTTTGATATTCACCACGACTCAAACACAGACCAGGTCAACGTGTGCTCACATCTGTTCCACCGCCTCCCTCCCACTGTTTGTTATGTGATATCCTTCACAGATCTGGAGCGTTCAAAGTTGGCAAAACGACCAGTTCACAAAGTCCAGCTAAAAATCTGGATGATATTAGACCTTATATTTACATTAACGGCCTTTTAAATGTTCTAATCTGATGTCCACCATATGTGCTCACAAGCTGCATCTGACATCCCATAATATGCATGGCATTATGTTGTTTAACAGTTTTCTGCAGCATTCATCTTTCCAGACGCATCGTTCAGCGCAGCAACACGTCACTTCCTGAAAGCTCCACTGCCAGGTGGAGGTGTGTTACCATGGTAACTCACCAGCCCCGTGTCTCTACCAGCCTCCCATCACACAGAGAAACTTTCATATTGAGCTCAAAGCGAGGAGCAGCAGACGTTAGAGCTGAGCGTCAGGTTTGCATTGCATTGTGGGATATGGGTGCTGGAGTCATGTCCAGTAAAACTGCCCCAGACATCAGGTTTTAGACAAACGTTAGAGTTTTAAACATCATGTCAGGGTGGAATTTCAGATGCAACGGTCCGAATAAATAAATCAGAATTAAATGCTCAGGTTCTGAACACTGAACCAAACACTTCAACAACAGTCGTCCTCAGATGTGTTCACAGCCTCCCATTAGAGAAGGAAACCAGCAGCTTCAGTCACTGGAATCAGCTGAAACTGGCCAAAGTCATAATAAATAAACATCTAATGAACATCATGACGTTGCTTTGAATTGTGCTTCAACAGAAATCAAAGCAGCCTGATGGGAGCCGT
>NW_007578237.1:242599-250703 GCF_000690725.1 Stegastes partitus
GTTTTTATTCATCATTACTTTTTCCAGTTTCCAGGTATCTGAGGGACTGTGGTGGATTTGGTCTTTCCTTTAATGGAAGGAGATGAACACATGTGAGGACGGCTGTAGGTTAAACTAGTTGTTTTTAAAGGACATGCAGATCATAGTCTGTTTTTTTACTTAATCACACAAAAACACTACAGGCAAGAACATAGCATTATAAAGCAGTCATTTCTAACTTGCGGCCTATTTTGCTTCCATAACAACATGAACACGTTTATTTTATATACGTTTGTCTTTTGGACATTTATGCAATACTTAAAAACACTTAAAATAAAGATGACTTGGTGATTTATTAGTTTACATTGTACCTGTAAGTACTGGGTTCTACTAAACCCCACTGTCCCACCGTGAGCCAGACGTCTCCACTTCAGCAGCACGTATTCCTATCTTCAGTCTACAGATTTCTACAGAGGGGTTTGCTTATATATCACAATATTCTAAAAATATGCTGAGAAGGATTTTATCCTGGCTGTAGACACCTTTTTGACTTACGGAGTGATATTTCCATAGAAAATACAAAACTAATATATAAATAATACAGTCATTTAAAAGAATAACTGTCTCAGTGCCAATAATCAACAGCACTGTCCATCCGCTGGTTCAAACTTGGACCCTATTCACCTGTCGTGTCGCTCCTTTTGGTTCCCCACCGAAAACAGGAGCGTAGGAACTGATGAACTATTCACACAAGTTCACAGTGAATGTGCAGCTATCCCAGTTCACTGCAGGACTCCTGCACTGCTCCCGGAGCCTTTGTCTGATTAATGCACACAGATGACACTGTTGGGAAGACGATGGGTGGCGGTGCAGGTTGTCTGCAGTGTGCAGCGTACACAGCGCTGTGTGTCCCTAACACACACTAAATGAACACTCCAACAGTGTTTGGATAATTATTCTCCTCGGACACACGAGCAGAAGGAAGAATGAATCTGTGGCCAGTGGGCGAAACTTTAAACCAATTAGAAGACACGATTCTCCACACAGTTGTCTGTATTTCAAAAAGACTGTGGAGTGTGTGTGTGTGTGTGTGTGTGTGTGTGTGAGCAGCAGGTAGCGCTCAGAGCATCACAGATACACACAACTCTTTAAAAACAACTAACTATTCTACAGAGAAAATACAGTCTTTGCCTGCACACACACACACACACACACACTGACAAAGTTGAGTTGAATGATTCATCCCCGTCCCATAATCAAAGAAGCGACTCTAAGTGTTTATAAAGATAGAACACTGATGGAAACATGCAGAAACACAGAAAGACAGAGGAGATAAAAACTGCAAAATGAAAAGGAGGCAATAAAAAAAAGCAAAGAACAAAAGCAGAGGATTGAGAAAGGAATGTGCAAGCTTTCTCTCCTCTTTATAGGGTTCTGTCTCTTTGTAATTTTGGTCTCTCTCATGTTGGACATCAAACGACAAAGAAACAGCTTTTTTTTCTCTCTCTCTCCCAATTTTGTGTACTCTGTAATTATTAATCAGTCTGGTTGCATGACTGCCTTCCGGACTCAGACAGACACAAAAGGATGTGTGGAGAGACTGAGATGGAAAAAGAAAGAAGGAGGAAAGAGAGAGGAAGATGGAAAAGAGGATGTCACAGAAATAGCAAGTTTTTTAAACTTCCAAGTCGGAGCAAAAATGAATTGGGTGTGTGTCTCGCTTGAGAGACGAAGGAGCCCGCATGTGCGTGCACGTGAGCGTGCACGGGCCTTTGTTCGTGAGCCACAGTCCCAAACTCTGTGTGTGACTGACAACTCTACTCAAGGAATGCACTATGACTAAGTTGGAGCCGGCTGCCGGGCCTACACCTCCGAGGATACACCGAGAAATTCAGTGCAGCCAACTTCAAGTATGTGACAGATTGAAACATATTATGGTCCAAAGCCGGGGAGAGCAGGTGAACACAAGGCATCTGCTGGGATCCTGGGGAGAAGAACTGTGTGTCTGTGAATGTGTGTGGTCACTGGAGCGGCAGACAGCGTGTCACCATCAATAACAGAGCAATGAGGGTGAGATGAGAGGACAGAGAAAAAGAGTCAGGGAGGCCTGGCAGGGAGAAGCAGAGAGGGAAAGGAAGGAGAGGGGTGCCAGCGCCAGGGCGGCCCATTGGCTTTAAATGGATCTCTGGTCAGAAAAGTGGAAGGAGAGGAGGCTCAAATTAAAGATGTGCCTTCTCTAAAGAGGAAGTCCTCTCATCCCTCAATCCTAAACGGCTGTTTAAAAGGGAGGAAGAGAGGGAGGCGAGGAGAGAGGAGTGTTTGTACTAGAGAGGGTGAAGGAGCTTCCGCCATCCAGCCGCCTGGCAGACAGGAGGGCTGCAGGGATGCCGGCGTTTTCCGGACTGCTCTGACCACACAGTGCCACATGCCGCCCGTGTGAGTGTGCGACACATGCTGCCTACACAGAGGCGAGGACGTACAGCTAATGCACACTCACACGCAGGAAGCTCTAATTGCTTATGCAAATATTCCTTTCATGGAAGCAGAGTGTTTAAGAATTGTATGGCTGCGATGTAGGTGGAGACGACTGACAAACAGACTAGAATGCATGCCTGCATGTGGATGCCTCTGGTCTCCAGTAGAAAGAGACAGAGTGAGAGTGTGTGCACGTGTGTGTGTGCATGTGAGTGCACGCGCATGTGAGTCTGTGAGCTCATCCAAACGGAATGATAACGAATCCACAGACACATCAAAGGGCCTGGAAAAAAAAGAGGGAGCACATAAAACGAGAGAAAATGCAAAACTGAAATATTCAGCGCCCTCTGAAGAAAAAATAAAACAGGCTTGGTTTTCATCCACATCCCCAGAGAAAGAGAACGGGAGAGAAAAAAGACAGAAGCAGACACAGAATAAGAGACAGACCACAAATAAGTGAACACAAAAGAGAGATAGCACAAGGGCAAGAAAATATTAAAGACAGAGGAGTTGAAAAGAGAGCACAGAAAACAGAGCATCATTGAGCTGGATGGCTTTAAAACTGCCTACAAATGCAGCCTGCTTATACACAGCGCTGCTCTATAGGACATGAGACTAAATGGCCACATACGTACAGAGAACGAGGCATCCGTATTATTATCCTTCACCCACAGCAGCAACAGTTTACACATGCAGTCATGTGGCTGCTTGCAGGGAACAGTTGTCTTGGCAGTATCGCCACCAGCATCTCTTATAGTAAGCTAGCATTACACAACTGTACTTTGTTCTACTTTTAGCGTTTTACATCAGTCCCATACTCAGCCTGGGAGCTGAAACCATTACACTACCAATCAACAAGTTGATAAACAGCACGTTCATGTGAATATTTACCGCTTAAAGCTCTGGCATGGTTTCAAATCGTCTGAGTGTTACACTCCTAGCTAAGACGTGGACATTTTCTTTTCTAGACCAAATTGATTAATCAAGAAAATAATGCAAAGTAACTGCAGCACTGCTTAGATAATAAAGGAAAGCTAAAAATAGGTGCAGATCAGAGGAAGCTGCAGAGAGAAAGGGCTTTCTGCCTTCCTTAAGCCCACATGACATATGATATTTCAATTAATCTGGAGATGGAGCCGGTGACTTCACCTCGCACTAGTTAGTTTGTCTTAACGCTAAGCCACCTAAACAGGGAGAGAGGAGGATGAAGAGGAATCTGGCGCAGCACAGGCTGACAGTACCACTATGTGGGTGGATAAACATGTGGGTGGGACAGAGCAAAGACACACTACACGTCTATCTCGCACTTCAAAGCCGCTCTGGAATTCTGTCAGCTTCACACAGCAGAAAGTTCATATTTCTGTGCAACAATTTGCAGCTTTATTGCAGTGCAGACAGGCTGAAGTAAGTTCATGGTATTTATTCTTTCTGTACATCCAACTGGAGGCTTCAGTCTTGAGCCACCAATGTGGGGTTTACTGTGTTTTCTCCAAACAGTTGAAGAATATTAATGCACACATGCTTTCAGTGTAGCTTCCCTCAAGCACAAAAAGGTTTATAACAAAAACAGTCAATGCTGAAATCGAGAAAATATGTGGAAAAGAGGAAAAAAGGTTTGCGTCTTCTGTGTATTTAAATGCTTTTTGACTTCATGCATTATGCAGATTACAGCATAATATGCTAAATCACTTTGGCACGAGTCCCTAAAGTAAACATACATTATTTACATTTCTCAAACAGAATACAGTAGAAAATGGAGCTGGAAGGCTGTTAATGAAACAGCCAAAGCCCCAAAGACAGTCTCCACATCGACTTGTTCCACAGCCTCGTGTAACTGAACCTGCTTTGGTAGAAATTCATCCTGCTTCATGTAAAAACGTCAAATTTGGTTATGTGTGACAGTCATGTGGGCATGAAAAGGCAATTAAATGTAATAAATTGATATGAAACTGGCTAAATATCAATGAGGGGAAAGATGAAGCGATATGAGTGATCAGATATGACAATTAGAGCTGAAGCACTAAATGCCAGGATTGCTATTAATTCTTTCTTCATCGCAGAAACTTATTTTCTGCTTCATTATCTATTCTTTTTATTTAATATTCAGAGAGACGAGAGAAACACCGCCTAGATCATCCTGCAGGGATCTGGCACCCCCATTAACGCTCCTAGCTGATGTTTTCAGTTAACATATAGATGTTCGTTTTAAGGTCTCCACATCAGTGAGGCTGCGACGGTAGAAGCCAGTTAAAGAGCTCTTTACGCTTCTCCTTTTGTCAGGTCTGTGCTATCGAACTGCTGCTTAACCCATCTCCAACACCCCTTTTAATGCAGTCGTCCAGGGAGTAAATATTGAGCCCGAGTGAAGCTTTTCAATATTCAGGATCCGTTGCTCCACCTGATCCTGCACCTGAACGCTAACCGGGGCTCCTCTGTGGACCACCACCGCTCCATCCTTCCTGTCATGGGAGAGGAATGCTGAGGAAGATAAGACCCCTTCAAAGACGAACGCAGATGGAGGGGATGCATGCGCACGCACATACAGAATAACATGAGAGAACACATCGGATGCTTCCTTTGCCTTGAAGAGCAGAGAAGCACGAGGGGCCCTATCTCCTGCATGCACGCATGTGGGCGTGCATACGCAAACACAATGAAAGTGAACAATGACAACGACACGCAGACAAAAAGAAAGACGTACACTTGATCTGCCAGAACCACTGTTGCCAAGTCCTGATTACAAAACAAGCAGCAGCTCGGTCTGCAGTGTGAGGAAAAGAAAAAAAAGTGGTGTGGACGCAAAAACATGAAAGTGAAACAACGGAAAGATGGGCTGTGTTAGCAAAAAGTTCACGCAAATGCTCCACACCACGCATGACAGCGGCCTAAAGCAGATGCTGCTTCCAAAGTGTCAACAGACCAAGCACAACGGACCAGCCGGTACCACACCTTCACAGGCTCATGGTTCTGATCAAGCCAGCTGGGTGCCCAGCCACAGGAAGGATGGCACAGAGGGAAAAAAGTCTTCACAGAAATATCGTAATCTAGAAATCCAGCAGCTGTTTTCTCTTTTTCCCTGCTTTAGACATTCAGGTGGTTTTCTGATGTGTCTAAATTGTGGTTTGGAGGTCATTGTTGCAAAAGCAGGCAAGCTGTTCCCCAGATGAGCTCCCCGACCACACCCCTCCCCGCCGCACATCTCTCCATCTCTATGCTAATGCCTGTAATGATCTGAGGCGCGTTGGGATGAAAGAAGAGGAGAGAAACTTGTTCTCTGTGCAGCTTTGTAGTGCTTTCTGTTGTTGTTGCTATAGTAACACAGGCCTGGAACTCAAATTGACGTAGCGCTGCTTATTTGCATGGCAGGACAAAGTGATGCTCTTTGTATACGGGAAAGCTCCGTGTGCAACACACGCATGATCAAGACGCTGTGCAATGACTGCAAACACATTTGTTATCAGTTTCTAAGTAGAATATGAAAAACAAACAAAGACTTTTATGAATACGTGCACGTTTGTATACTTTCACCAGCAGATCAACACACAGCGTAACACAGTGCACATGCCTCAGTCTCTGGCACACAGGAGGCATCCTGAGCAGCTCTGCTTGTTTAATTTTATCATCCATCTTCCCATCTTCACACACACACTCACACACACACACACACACAAACCTGCGTGCGGTCTTGCACTGACTTTGAAGTTCTCCTGGATCGCCTTTAAAGGCCGTCAGTGTTGCCACGGCAGCAGGCAGGTAGCAGACATCAGACTGCTTAGCGTGTTGGTGTGTGTGTGGAGCCTGAGTACTTAATTAGCTAAGAGCCCGATGGGCCACTTGCCGTTTCTCAGTGTTTAACACTAAACGAGGGAATGACTGGCTCGTTACTGATACTAACAACAAGGATAATTTATGCACAAATGGTTCTGTCTGCTGCGTTTAAGCGTGTCCTCTGTTGCAGGGCTGACAATGACACGCAAACAATGAGCAGGCACAGCCATCAATGTCCCTTTGCAATATTAAAGCAGAATACTAAACGCACAAAACTACAAAATTCATTTTCATGCTGACAGAAACACAAAGGACCCACAATAATAACGCATCCTCCAGCTTCGTACAATCTGATTCTCGTGAAAAGATTTATTCTCCTTTTTACAGGCCATTTAAAAAGTGTTCAGCTAAGAGACAAAGCATTCAGCCCATTCCTGTCAACCCTCCCGGCTGCTGCCACAAACAGCTGAAACCTTTGGAGGCGGCCGGTGGCACCGGGGCTCGCCGCGGCCTCGTGTGGCTGGAACCGGAGTCGAGGCTGCAGAACGGGCTGAGCCGGCGTGCTGTTTAATTGTGCAGAACACATTCTAGTTTTGCCAGGGAAACTGTAATCTGCTTGCGGCCAAGTAATATGGTCCCTGTATGGGATTAATTACCCGGTGGAATGCACTGACTGGTTGGTTTGCTGATTGGCTGTCTGCTGAAGTGCAGCCTTTCAGCAGCGGGTGCACATGTAGCTCCGGAGGGAAGGGAGTGATCAAGAGTAAGAAGTTATGTTTAGTGTTATTTAACAATAGTTTCTGTCTACAATAATGCAGAATCTGGTAGCATGAAACAGACGTGTTACATGGCAGAGGCGTTGATATGTTAGAACACAAACATTGAATTGACAGCATTGATTAGGCGTGGCCGCATTCCATTTAGGAGAGACAGCTTCACTGTCATGGTGTTCTGAACGCTGCCTCGCCACAATGGCTAATTGGGGCACTGAGCAATCATTAAAGTTAATAGTTACATCTGTACTTCTGAAGGCTCCACAGCGACCTGAATGAGGAGGAACTGACCACATGGGAAGCAGCAGAACACGCTGACTGTACGGTAAATGTGTAAGCAAAGGGCTGTCAGATGGAGGAACACTGACATTCATCTGGAGCCACCGCTAATTCCTGAGGTCTTTGGCTGCTAAATGCTCCACTGTGCTCCTTTTTACTCAAAACAGCTGCCCGAAGACGGGACTGATGGGAGGGATGAGGCTGAAGCGAGACACTAGAGTCAGAGGTCACAGAGCGCTGAAGGTCCTAAAAACTCCTGCTGCCTGACCGACATGTCAGAGCTTTCCAACATCCATCCATCCTTTATCTACACACCTCTTAATCCTCACCAGGGTGGTGGGGGGCGGAGCCTATCCCAGCTGAGTCAGGGTGAAGGCAGGTTCACCTGGACAGGTAACCAGCCTATCACAGGGCAACACTTAGAGACAGACAACCAAGCACCAGTGGCAGCTGGTGAAAATTTTTGGTGGGGCGGAGGTGCAGTCGGCAAATGACCTTTTATTTAAAATCAGAAATTAGAATATGAGTAACATCAACTATTTACCGGAAAGCAAACTGTCTACCTCTGGAGGATGTTCTCATCATCATCTAATTTAACATTATTAAGACCGACCAGAACTAAATTCCAAAACCATTCATCAGACTTTCATCAGTATTTACAGGATCTATAAAAACTCAAAACACACAACAGAAAGAATGAAAGCACACTGTTCAGGGCTCCAGACTGACTCAGCACCGGTACGACCCACTTTCTCACTGTGTCCCACCTCCCACCTGGTCACACACGGATGACTGGCTGAACATGTTCTTATCGATAGAGGATTTCCTGA
>NW_007578237.1:251995-258769 GCF_000690725.1 Stegastes partitus
ACAGAACCCAGCATAGAAAAAGATGCTTCGACTACTGCAGTACATGTAGCAGAGTGTGTAGTACAGCTGAGCAGACGGTGAGTTGGTTCTGAAATTCTCCCGTTTCAATGTGCCTCTAAAATCACATCTGTACCTGTATCTATATAAACAAGCTCTGGTGGATTCATCAATAAGAGCGATCACCGACACATCTGATGGGTTGTTGATATAAAACATTGATTAGCTTTCATGTATTCCCTATATGCAATCATCCCGATAGTATTCCTAAATATTTTACCAATGCTCATAATGTTGTGTTAAATCTTTTCACCTGTGCGACTCTGTCAAACTTATTTAAAATCATGGAAGACCGATACCGTTTCCCTCATTTGACTATCGGTTTATTCGTGTCGAGACGGTGGGATTAGTGTTGCTAGCTTTCTTTAAGGCATCACAAACGCCCATCACATCAGAGGCTCTGATCTGTAAGACTTTCTAGACTCTCGACTCCAACAGTACTACTCTCAGTTATAAAAAAAGATCAAAGAGAGTGTGCAAGGGTTGGCTTGTTAAAGTCAAACTCCACCTTAAATCAGAATTCATACACACCGTTCTTATGATCAAAGACTTACGGCAGTAGACATAAACAACTCTCTAATAAAGTCTGAAGCCACAAAGTCAAGTCGTGGCCCAAATGTGTGATACTAATAACTGTAAAATAAACATCATGCCTCACTAACATTATGTATGTTGGAAATTTCATGACCAAAGGGGCCATTTCAGTACAGACGGTAATAAAGCACCAACTCTGTCCTACACCTGCCAATATCCCAGCTTACTGGATAACATAAGGCTGTGATCGGGTTGCTTATGGATCGCACTTTCACAAACTCACAGACACACATTCTCATCCCAAAGTCTCTCTTGCTATCTTCCTTCCTGCTCAATCTGAAGAATTCACTGAACCACCGCACAATTTATCAACTGTCAGCTGCAGACATCTGCAACATGCGCACACATTCACACAGGGGCTGAAATGCTGATGATGTGCCTCAGACCGATATGTCAAACATTTGGCGGAGAGGGAAGGAGGAGGACCACACACAGACCAAAAGCAAAAACAAAAAAGGCCTTAAACAGCTCTAAATACGGGATAAAGCAACGTTTGGCTTTTGAAAATATTGAAGGTTGACTCCGTGATCAGCACTGGCATCATGCAGCTTCCTAAACTTCTTGAATTCATGCAGCTAATCCCACATTTTGTACCTGAGTGCATCTTCCAGTCTGGATATCTTCCTCTTGGCCTCTGTTCTCTCTTTCTCTGCCTCACTGTGAAGCGCTGAAACCTGAGAGAGCAGAAGAGGGGCAGAGGGAGGTGTAAGTGAGCGCAAAGGCAGACACCATCAAACATCACTCAGGAAAACCCTCCTGCCTGTGACCTTGTGCATCTGGGCTCGTCTCTTCTCTCTATCACCCCATCAAAAGTACCATCTGAGCCCATGAGCCTGCTCACAGGGCCTCTCGCTCTGGACCTATGGGAGCCATATGGGCCCTTCTAACGTCCACACACTGTGCTGTGGTATCCTTCACGTGTCTCCTTTAGCAGTGCTCAGGAGTGGAAGAGGAATCTTTCCAGAGCAGGCCAAAAGGAAAATGAACAACAGACTTTTTTCATTGTTTTCCTCCCCCGTCACCTTGTAGAAGAAAGACGGAAATAAAAAAGGAAAGGCTGGACAAATGCAAGTTGATCACAAGGACAGAATAAAAAAAGGACATCAAAACCAAAGTCGTGAGAGGAGCTGTGTTTAAATTCTCCCTGACCCTGAGCAGAGAGCACACATGCCTGCTAAGCTTTTGCAGGTGTGGGTCACATGGCCCAGGTATGCCAGCCTGCCCCCAACACACACATTATCAACATGGCACTTTGAAGATGACCCAGGTCTTTAAACACAATCTGCACCGCAGAAGTTTGGCCTGGCCTGGTCTGGCCCACTTAGATCATTAACAATGGTCCATATACTCGCTGCTTTATTGCTGCTCTACAGCTTTCAAAAGGCTCTCTGTAGAGTAAAGGCTGCAGGTACAATTAAGTGTAGACAAAAACCTGCTCTTTAGCGTTGTGAAAGTTTATTGGGCTTTGCTTGTAATCCATTCTCAACTTTTTTTGTTTGATAACTCTTGTGCTAAATTATCAAGTTACTTTCTTCCTAATTCAGTCCTCCACCGACCTGTTAGTCAGAGCTACGGCTTTACGAGACCAGACATAAAGCGTAAAAAACCATAAGGCACATGTGACTCCAGGCTTTGATCTCTACTTGACCGTAATCGCTTTGTTCAGGGTTGTTCCAATGTAATGACAGAAGCCATGGAGCTCAGCGGACACGTCTTCCTGATGAAGCTAGGACACGCTACCTTTTTCTCACAGCTGATCAGCACTTGATCTTTTTCCTGCTGAAACTTTATCTCCTGATCCTGAAAAGAAACAGGGATTGAATGATATTGTAAGGCACAGATGTCGCACAGGCTCCAGTAAACAAAAGACAAGCTGAAGACACCTTGGCATGCGCACATATAAGTGATCAAACATGCATACGCTAGCATCACCACCAGGATCATACCCTGACTTGTTGCTGTCTTCGATGTTCACTGTCCTGGAGCTGCTGTTTGATCTGACTCACAGCTTTCTCCAGCTCCTCTATCAGCTCAGAGGCCTGAAAGAGAGGGAGGATGGATTTAGTAAAATAGTTTTGTCTTGCATCAGTCAGTAGCAGCACATGTGCTGCAGGAAGAGCTGTGTGGCTGTGTTGTGGTGACGTGAACCTTCGCAGCAGACAGATTGTGCTCCTGATGTAAATGGCTCATGTCAGTCTCGTGCTTGGCTTGGAGCTGCTGCATGGTCTGCTGATGCTGCTCACGCTGCTGCTCCTTCTCCTTCTGCAGGATCATAATCCTGAACGCAGCAGAGAGCTGGGATCAGACGGCACGTCGGGTTTCTGAATGCACACATTGAACTGTTCCTGCTCAAACACCGACTAAATAATGAGATGAGTGGTCACGATCCACTGCATCACATCCTCTCTGATAGTAGCATGTTATTACAGAGCAGACATTCAATAGATTTAGAGCACATTTTGACAGCTTTATAAAAAAAGCATGTTTGTTTTAAACAGCTATCCATGTTACATGTTGAGCAGCTGCATACCGCCTGTCAGCCTCCTGCAGCTCAGCGCTGAGGGATGCCAGGTGGATCTCCAACTGGGCCTTCTCCTGAGTCACCTTCTGACGCAGCGCGTTGCCTTTCTCTACCTCCACCGACTGCTGTTTCACCCGCAGCTCCAGCTCGCGCACCGTTTGCTCCTGAAACACAAAGACGCAGAAAAACCAATGAGACAAGTGGCGCAAACCACAAAGAGCAGCAGCTAGAGGACTAGTTGGAGGCTTAAACGTCGTCGATCGTCATCAAGTCAGACAGAAATCTGGTTGTAAATATGGAAGAATGATGCTGATGATGCCCTCTGACTTCATTCTCCACCATACACCACACTCATTCTAAAATGATTTAGTAAAATGTTTGAAGTTTCTCCATCATTACACAGATATAGTTCTGGGTTCTTATATCAAGTCAACTCTTAGAGGATGCTCTGCACTGAGATTCTCCAAAGATACGGAGTCGGCAGAAGCAAAAGCATCTCTACAAACTTCTACAAATTTCTACAATCTCTACAAACCAAAGGTCAGACCAGCAGAAACTCCCTCACTGCTGCTCAGATGGCATCAGGTGAAAACCTCCTGAAAGCCTCCTGTGTTGTTTATGTTGGTGTTGTTCCTTCAGGTGACAAAGCTCAGCTGGAGCCATTTCTGCAGTCGACTACAATTTTAAATCGTTTCCCTGATTCTAACATCTGAAACGAGTCATAGCAGGACCTCAACTGAACTCGCTTCATTGTTCAACTAAACCTGTACCTTCACCTGGTGTGTGTGTGAAGGCTGCAGCTGGATTAGCCCACACTGTCTCTGTTGAGTTATATCTGTGCTGTTAATGTCAAAAGCTCAATCAGGAGTCAGAATTTCAATAAGGACAGCAATCAAAGTCCAGCTGACAGCTTCTTCCGGCACCGGTTTGATGAAAAAGAAACGTCCCTTCTCGGCCGACTGTCCCTCAACACGCACATGTGCGCGGCTACGACGGGCTGGAATGCAGCGTGGGCAGCTGATAGAGGTGATGATGGGCCGCTGATTAAAGATGGAGCGCGCTGGTCGATCTAGACGATGACAGAGGCCGGCGATGACAGAAGGTGGAACGGCGGGAGGGGAGGCAGCAGGTTGTTTGAATAGAGGACGAGAGCGGTGGCCGGCGAGGCTGCTCAGACAGATTTCTGTCTTTGTGTTTGCAGCGTTGGGCGTCGGGAGAAGGAACAAGGAGCCTGTGTTGTGCTGCGACGCGTGCTGACACTTAGCTCTCTGGCAGGAGATGAGAAGAAGTACGTCTCCATATTGAAACTGGACGGGGCACACCTGGACACACTCAGTGGGAGCAAATCACATCTCCTAATTAGGTGCTTTAGAGGCAGAATTACTTGGTGTGAAGTGCAGACTCTATGAGCTGCGTTATGAGCTACACTCCCCTTCAAAGCTTTGGAAGCCATAAAGTCTTTGAAGATCGGCGGGAGAAGAAAAACATGTAAGTTGAAACAAAAACTTCATGCGGTGTGATGGATGACCTTTTTTTGTAGGCCAGGAAGGCCGTCTGCACCGTCACTCATCTCACAGAGCTGTGTGTATTCATGCACACCGTGGTTCAAACTCTAGCGCTGCAGGAAGGGCAATAAGAGGAGCAACAGAAAGACTGAGATCAGTAAGAAAGGGGGGAAATCCTGCATTCAGCATATATTTAAACTGATGTAGTTTCTCTTTATGTCTTTTGTTAAAGCCAGTTCTGGGTTTAGCTTCTGTTTTGTCTTGGGGGTTTTTCACCATCATCTACTAACTATAGAGAAGTACCTCAAAATGCACCTTGAAACAAACCGAACTTTTAGGTGAGAATCGGTTATAATTTTCTCTTTCAACTCATTAATCTTTGCTGTCGCCTTTTATTCCTGTAAAGAACTTTGTGATGCGTTCTATTAGTATAAAAAATGCACCTTTAAGTTTGTTTGGTGCTGCTATCGTAGCACATATGAAAGAAAAGAAAACACCATTTCACAATATGAAAATGATCTTCATTAACAGTGCTTTGGTGCCGACGTGCACAGACGGCTGTCAGGAGCTCGTCTGGAGCGACACCTCGGCAGATTCCAGCTTGTCTTTATTTTCAGTCACTCTACCTGCTCTGCCCTGTGCATAGGCAACATCCAAAAATAACAACATCTGACATATGTGTGAGCCCCTGTGATCTCTGCTGGATAGAAACCCAACCAGGTAGCGGTGGGCAGACGAGCCTTCTTCATGTCACTGTTATTAAACCAGATCCGCGGTGCTGTATTTGAAGGGGAATGAATCATCGATCTGAGTTTGTCTTGGCTTGCATGTGTTATATGTGAACTTCTCACTACTGTGTCCTTGGTGTGAACTGAGCATCTTCCCCCTATTGTTGGTGGAGGAGGTGCAGTCATGTCATTGAATGTCCAGATGCTCAGAACACCAGAAACTCACTGCTACTGGGTCAAAGTGTTAAAGGCTGAATCTTCTAAAAGAAGAAAATGTCTGGATATTGATCAACAGAGCAACATGGACCAAACATGAACACAACCTGAATACCGAAGGGTTAGAGACACAAAAGGTGCTGCAGCAACGCACCTGCGATAAAGTCCACTGTGAACGTCCTCAGTGTGTGTGTAGGGCGGCCCAGCCGGCAGCTAATTTACAGCGACAGGGGGCTCTTTTCATTCTCTTGGACCTTGTCTGTCCTTAATTATTAAAAAAGGGGCCTTACCATCCAGTGTTTGATGCCTCTTAAATGTGGGCCTGTTGACAGATTAAGGCCAGGAGCAATAGGTGTGTGTGTGTGTGTGTGTGTGTGTGGTGCATATCAGCCCATGAATGCTGATACTGATAACAATACTATTTATGAAGCAGAGCATCGACTGGCCTCTGGTGTTGATGATCCCGACTAATGAAATGTGCACAATCCCATTTAAAACCAAAGTCCTTTTATATGACATCAAAGAAAGTGCAGCTTTGGGAGGCATGCATGTGTGCACGCACGTCCTCCAGCACAATCAGAGCAACGGCTAAGACTTAATACGTACTCGGATCAAAGACCTTCCCAGAGATGACAGACACATCATATGAGAGTCATTCTCACCCAGAGGTTAGACGACGTCTCCTTTCATTTCAGTCATGGAGCGGCGCAGGTCACTGTTTTACCATCAGACATGTGACAGATGTGTACATTTAGAGCTAAACAACGCAAGAGTTTTATGCAAAGCTGCATCCCTCTAGTCAGCCACAATCCTGTTTGTTCCGGTGAAAGTCTGCTGCTGAGCGCACACCAAGCGTCTGAAGGCTTGAATCCCCTGCTGCTGTTCAGGATGCATCTCTGAAAGCTGCTCATTGTCCTGTTGGTGCAAGTCGAGGTCACACGCTGACCAAACAAAGTCAAATTATGTCACGTGAAGTCTGGATCAACTTTCAGCTTGATGTCGTTATCGTGCATTAAAAAGTGCATTTCACCAAGATCGATATCTAAACAACACATAGAGGTGGAAGAACTCTAATCCTTCACAAATTAAAGTCCCACTTTTAAAATTCTACTTGAATATGATCAGCACGACAGTATATCCACAGTGACTTGAA
>NW_007578237.1:259984-268343 GCF_000690725.1 Stegastes partitus
TTAAATACGTACCATAGATGCTTTATTCCAAACAGCGCCTGTAACACGGCTGGTGAAGGAAATAAAACTACAGCAGCTACCAGGAAAAGTCACTGATCGCTATCTTCATTTAAGAATCGCTCCATCGCTGCCGTCAATCTTTCCAGACTATTAATTTTGTTAAGTGGCAGCAGACTGAGGTTGTGCTAAAAAATGGTTTTGAAAAGATGCAGAAGTATTCATGTAAAAACTGACTGGTAGTTTTAGTTGTGGCATGCAGGTAGTGGAGATAAAACTGAACAAATGTCCGTGTTTCTGTACTCACAGTAGCTTGTGAGCGAGCGTTATACTCTGTCTCCATCTTGGTCAGTCTGAGGTTGGTGTCCTCCAGCAGCTCCTGGATGTTCTCCGTGTGCTTCTTCTGCAGCTGAAACTTGTCCTGCTCCATCTCTGTCACGGCAGCATGCAGCTGGAAGGTCCAGAGGTCCGTTACACACCAGTCAAACATCTCTCTCACTGTATCTGCAGGACTTTGCCTCGTTTCATTTTCCACTGTTAGCTGTTGACTCGTTCCATTTAGCCCTAAAGGTCTTTCTCAACCTATCGGGTTTCAGCAGTATTCTGGTGTCAAAGTGATGAATTGATGTTTTTTATCCTATGATGTATGTGACTGTGTACTTTTAAACAGGGTGTTGTCTTCTCCATTCCTACCCAAGAAGCTCCTTTTTATTGGCTTTAGTAATGTGGTGGCAGAGCGAGTGTTTCACAGGTTTAGTTCAGCCCAGTGACTGAAGATGTACAGACAGCAGCCAAATTAAAGGAAAAAACAACATCAGCTGTCTTACTATGGTGTTGGGCCACCACGTGCAGCTACAACAGCTTCAGTGCTGCTCGGCATCGATTCTGAATGTCTCTGATTCTGACAGAATGACAAAATCAGTCCATACCTGGCTGTCCCACAGGTGTTCAGTTGGGCTGATGAATTACTTGATTTTCATACCAATCCAACCATTCAGCGATCCCTCGTGCCCTTTTGCTCTAACTACTCACCCGTCGGTACCTGAGGCTGCTGGTGAGGAATTTGTTTTCTTTCTGCAAGTCATGAGTCAGATTGTTTAAAAGCATCAGCATGACCAAACCATTTAGAGCTCCGAGTGGCACAACAGTCAAGCTTATTCAGCAGATACACAAAAAAACAGAGGACGTACGAGGGAAGCTCGTATGTCACTGTTAATTGCTGCCTTGTCAGAAGATGTCCCAAAGCTGCATTCTCCTGGAAAGCCTTGTGATTCGGCTGCTATGGTCAGCCACAGAAAAGAAAAGAGATGCTGTAGCGAGCTAAAGTTGACGGAGGCTCTGAAAGTCTCCAGTTTGTGAAGAAGTAGAACTGCTTTGTCTGAAAAGCTCACAAACAAAAATGCTTGAGATGCCACATCTGTCCATCTGCTTGACCACAAAGTCGTGGAGCACGAGCACATGACAGCGACTAGCAAGGACTTGCTGTCGACTTTGGGTTTGGCATTCTTTGGGAAGCTGCAGCACGATGTGTTGAAGATAAGACATGGAATACAGCTAGCACTGAGAAATACTAACTCATTTCTATATAAACAATTGTAAAAGTGGGATATGATGAAAACCTGTTGTGTGTAATGTGAGTTATATACATGGTCTAGTTATAGTGCTGGGATGAGCCATCAGCTGGTAAGAGCCTGTTTCTGTTGATATGTACCATCTGGGGTGTGAAACACAACTTCTTTTCTTTGACACCTGAGAGAACTCCTTGAACGACATCGCTCACCACATGATAAGCGACCGTGAGGAGGGTAAATGTCTTTAGGATGTAACTGAACCCCAACAGCTCAGCTAGCTGCAGCTATCAGAGTGAACAAATGATTCACCCAGGGCAGACTGCATTCATTTTTCAGCACTAAAATAACCCTGAAACAAACACTTAACTAAGAAGGAATGCAGATGACAGCAGGCCTGGCTCCTTGCAGCACAGTCTGCTAGTCTCATGCTAACAAACTGTCTTCCTCTGGCTCAGGGCGGCAGAGGATCCAAGACCTCCAACTTATCCTCGTACCTTCTTCTCCCACTCGTTTTTTAAGGAGTCGGCGCTCTGATCGGACATCTTCCTCAGCTCTGCAATCTGCTTGTCTTTGCTCTGGCGGATGACCTGCGATTCCCTCAGCACACTTTGAACTGCGGGAGAGCACAAACACACAAAGAGCAGTCAGGCTGTGCTTCAGGGTGCCAACAGACAGACAGACAGACACCCGACCCATCGATGCTCTGTCAGTAAATCGATGTCAGTACAGATTTTGCTTGAGCTGCTTCTCTTTACCAAGTTTCTGTGTTTTATCAAACGCTGCCGGAGACAGAACGGAGAAGACGGGGTCAGGAAAAAAGAAATTAAGCATGAAGAGCGGCGCACATTATGCGATTAAAATGTGATTGAGCGGCACAGCTGGGGAGCGTCACTGCACACCGCTGCTTCTCTGCTGAACTGTATCTGTCTGGGCTTTTTACCCTGAGTGTGCAGAGACACTCGTGTAAACATCCTTCCAGTTAACCCTGGAATCATGCGACCTCTCACCTTTCTTCTCCAGCTTACGGATCATCTCCTCCCATTCCTTCTGCTTGGCTCGGTACAGGCTCTTCGTCTCCTCAATCTCACCATTTTTTCTGTCCAGAATCTGAGGAGGGAGACTGTTTTTAACTGGACAGAAAGTTTTCAGTGATTCTGCTGCTGAGAAAATAGTTCTGTTGCACATTACACGCTGGTTCCCATTTAAATCATTTGCACTTTTAGTTTCAGTTGTATCAGCAGACGAGTTTTCATCCAAACGTCATAGATGCTAAATGTAAAGGTCCATTATATTATATGGCCCATATGTAAACAGTGGCATTGTGACCACTTAAACACAACATGGCTGTGAGACCAGAGCTGCAACAAGTCATCAATTAATACAATCTTTAAAAACTGTTGAATTAATCACCAAATGTTTTGATAACTAATTAATCGCTTCGAGTAAGGAAAAAATAAGGACATTTCTGTTGTTTTTTTTTACTCCTCTGGACCAGTGAACTGAATATCTTTGGATTGTGGACAAAACAAGACATTTGAGGATCATCTTGGTTTCTGGAAAACACTTTTTTTCTTTTCTTTTTACCATTTTTTGTTTTACATTTTGTGTGAATGTATGTATGTTATGTTAAAACAACGAATTGATTGTTCAAGAAAATAATCAACAAATTATTGAACAATAAAAGGAACTTGCAGCCTTTACTGAGATCTTCTGACCACTGAAGAAGAACAACATACAGAAGCCTACACGTAGAGGAGATAACATGCTTTTTAGCAGATAAAAACCACCATGTGGCCATGCTAACAATGCTATTTTCATTGCCATCTTTAAGAAAGGGGCTGCAGGTGTCTCAGTGGTTAGCATTGTTAGCCTCGCAGCTAGAAGGTCGCCGGTTGGCGTCCCGGTGAGGACACCCGAGATCTTCCTGCGTGGAGTCTCCATGTTCTCCCCGTGCAGCGTGGGTTCTCTCCGGGTTCTCCGGCTTCCTCCCACAGTCCAGAAACATGCTGAGGTTAATTGGTGATTGTAAATTGTCCGTAGGTGTGAATGTGAGTGTGCTTGGTTGTCTGTCTCTAAGTGTAGCCCTGTGATAGACTGGTTACCTGTCCAGGTGAACCTGCCTTCACCCTGAGTCAGCTGGGATAGGCTCCGCCCCCCATGACCCTGGTGAGGATGAAGGTGTAGAGATGATGGATGGATGGATGTTTTTTAGCATTGAGTGTGTCGCACCCACAGATCAATTAAAATGTGTGTCTATTAATACAGGAAACTAAGTTATCAATATATTCTGATGATATTAAATGTTTGTTTACATCAGTAATGATATATTCACTACAAAACAACAGCTCTTTATTTTCAGTTACATAAAATCCATGCATCCCAAACATTCTCCGACTTCCCAGTACGGACGTGGAACGCTCTGCATGGAAATTGACTGCGTGACCCGAGAAGACCTCGTCCTCCACATGCATATTCCTTTGGAGACTGTGTGCAAACGGAGTGAAACGGCAGCTGAGTGAACCACCTGTGCTGAGGCGTGATGAGGTAACTGCATCTGCCTGCTGCTGCCATCTGTGTGTAATTAGTTAAATGAGACCACGGAGGGTTGGAGCTCCGTGTAAAAGGACAGTCTAGCACGCTCCATCACTCCACTGCATAATGTGCACGTATGTTTGTGTACGTTAGGCGGCTCATCAAAGGGTCTATGGATGTACTGCCCGAATGCTGGAGCTGGATTTCTTTCTAAAGTGTTTTAATACACCATGGAGAGAAGATGAATTCATAATCAGCCTTACAATTCTGCTCTCACAGTGATCAGTCCAAACCTCCATTAAAGCATCGAGCACATTAGGACTGGATATTACCATAGCCATTAGCAAGACTGAAAAAACAGACTATTTCAACAACACGCTGCTCTGACTTTCTGAATGAACGGGCAGAAAAACACACCAGTGGATTATTTTTCCATCGAGTCCCAAAACACACGAGACTTTAGCATTTTGTTCAATGTAAGTGCACTTATTAGGCGAGCCTGTCATCGTGTCTGCCTGAATGGGACGGCGGAGATGAAAGGAGGACTGGAGCAAAGTTCACAGAACATTTAGGATATCCATGGGTTTTTTCCTCCATTTCACCACCTCAGAGAGATGGTTGCCTTTTTTCGGGTCCACCAAACAAGGCAGCGGCACAGTGTCAGGGAGAGTCCAGGCAAAGTGCACTAGACGGTGGGAAATGACGGCTTTTAGGGTCCCTATTTCAGCTTTTTACAAGACATCCTAATGCGGGGGGGAATCCAGCCACGGCTCTAACCAGCACCATTGGTGAATGGAGCAAAGCGAACCCAAGTACAGAAGAAACCACCAACGAAACCTGCAGTTACAGCATGAGTACATGTTCTGTACGTCGGGAGAAAGACATTCCACAGCACAAACACAAATGTAATTTAATCTCCAAGCCGTTTAAAGCAGCCTGCAGTCAGCGGTGACCCTCGGATGTTTTCCCGGCGAGCTCTGTGGTCTGTTGTTGGTCTCAGATCGCTTGCATGTTAAGCAGCCAAACACAAAGACGTGCTTTTTCACCTGAGTTTATTAAATACTTCATGACAACAACCATTAGCACACAACGCTGCGGCCTGTTCTCTCATTACCCTCTCCATTTCAAGCAGGGGGACAATGGCCAGTAGCCTCTCAGCAGCCTATACATTATTCATAAGCAGTCTAATTAAAACTAAACTGAGCTTGTCCACCTTCCATCGGGCTCGTCAGAGTGCATCCGCCAAATCACTCCCCTTTGAAGCCATTAGAGGAAATAGTGGGTAAAATTCTGAGGAAATTAAATCGGACATAACTAGCAATGTGTATGTAATTAAAGAGAGAGGGAGAGCGAAGGAGAGCGAGCTGTCATCCTGTCTCTTGTCAAACACAAAGAGGCAACGGGCATCTTAAAGTGGGGAGAAAATTGGAGTGTTTTTTTCTGTTTTATTAAAAGCTTCTGTGGCAGCAAAGGAAAGTCACAGCGAGGACGTGACAGATCCCAGGTGCTTGATCTGCTGCCTATCTGACGGGCACCTAGTGTGAAATAAACCAGCTTCATTGCTATTTTCACCAGCTGACAAAAGGCTTTGAAGAGATGATTATTTGCCGGATGGAGCGATAAAGAAGACGAGAGACTCATTCCTTTACTTTTCATTAGCCACCAAATGGAATCCAGATCAATGATGGGCATCGCAGCACAGGTTAAATAGTTTTCATGAGCGCTCAAGTTGGCGGATCTGCCAGCTCAGAAACAGTTTTCTGTTTTATTGCCAACAGTGCAGCAGCGCTGGTGGAGCTGGGGTTTTATTTAAAATCATGGAACCCTGGACATGCGCTGTGGCAGCAGCAGGAAATCCAGACAACTGTGGACGATCTTAATTTGGCATTTGATCCGCTCTTAAGAGGAACTTCTCAGATCTCTTCAGCAGCATGTCCTACTTTCCTGCTCTACCTGAACTCATAAACTCATGCTGGGCTGTGACACAGTGAACAGAAGAGGAGGCTCCAGGGATGAGTTCTTCTTATGGGAGACGGTGCAGACTGTGAATGCAGAGAGTTGCTGTTTACACTCGCTGTGTTAGTTAATTACGTCTCTGGTGCCACGTCAGCATTACGTTTAATCCCTTGATTGATTCATTATGTGGCAGTTACAGTGCAGAAGTCAGGGATGCTGTGAGTCCTCTCCACTGTGTGTGAGACTGGTTTATAGCGTTCTGTTTAAGGCTGTTTTCACTTCCTACATGGACAGATTGGAGAACAAATGAAGCATGATGTACACTACAGTGCATTGTACGCTGTCATTCTAGCTCAGGTGCCAGTGCTGCAGTGTGCAGTGTTGACTGGGGTACTTGTTATAATTCCAGGAACAACCACTACTTTGGTGGTCAACAGAAGACCATCTGAAATAATGTTCATTTCTTCTTTCTCTTGAGTTAGGACGTTGAGAGCAATGGGAGCTTTGCAGCGGCTAATACCAGCTCCTCTTACAGGGTGAAAACTCCACCAGCATCAAAGTGACGGAGACACAAATCACCTCCTCTGGTCAGAACTTTCAAAATAAAACAGGATGCAGAGGTTTGTGAGATTAGCCTTGTGTTGAATCGACCAGCTTTGTGATGACAAGTTCAACTGACTCAATCGTGATTCCATCCCAGAACAGCGCCACATGACCCTGTGACCGTATCTCCGGCCCTGGACTGTAAGCTCCGGACTACTGGACTTTGGTTTTGGTTGACTGAATTAACGAAACACTAGCTTGGCTAGTTTTCTGACAGCTGGTCAAATTCATAGTCATGTGACCTGTGACGTCACACAGGTCAACAACCCTTGTCCTTAAAAATGTTCAAACAAGTTAGAAAAACAAATAAATATTCACAATCACATTCCTTGGAGTTTTCCTTCTTACCTTCTCAACATCTGCATCGTGTCTCTGCTGCATCTTCAGCTTCTCCTCTTGGTGCTTCGCTTCCAGGACTTTGATCTTCATGTCGGTCTGAAAACACAAAGAAATGTCACTTTTAACTCTACGATTCATCTTTTATTCCCACACATGTGGCTAACATATCTGCTAGACAACTAAAATATGATTTCCAGACAATACAAGCTACGCGTTTAGCTAAACATGAAGATCTGTGGGATAATTGTTTTTTAGCCGCATGCCATGGAAAGAAAACCTCATCACAGCGCGTGACAGGACGCCAGAGTTAACATAAATCTGCATGAAAGAAGATAAAGAATGTGCCATCCCGAGCACAAGCAGCTGATGATAAAATAAACCACATTAACATTTAAAAAACCATTTATCTACACTCACAGCTTCAAATGTGCCCAAGTGTTTATGAGCATACGTGCGTCTACATGTTTGTGTGCACCAAAGTGAAAGCCTGTGTGTTTGCAGCTCTCTGTACGTGTGTGTCTGTGCATACACATGACAGCTAATCATGCACACAGAGACTGTTTTGATTTCGACACAGTATTTTCAGAGGATCAAAAGTTCAGTGTTGTCGTGAGCGTGTTGGAGCAGATCTCCTTGAGCTCCAGGGCTTCCCGGTCTTTGTCAAATAAAACCCTAATGACCTATTCATCACTTTGTGTAATTGACTAAAAGGCATTTTCAACTCATTTCTCACCCCATGTCGTGTTTTTTTTCAAATACAAAATAAGGAAAATAGTTATCAAGCCGTGCCCTCTACGTGAATGCAGAGAGACACGTCGAGATGCTGCACGACAGGTTTTTAAAATTGCATGAAGCGACTGTTTTGTTGTAGAAACTCTGACTGACAGTCATCTAAGAACTTGTGTAGCTGAGAGCAGCCTTGTAAAGCCGCCGCGCACTAGAAAGCCAGATTAAACATTTCTGTTCTCGGGTCCTAGAAACTACAAGGACAGAAAAGTGAACTTTTGCCTGAGGAAAAGAAAATCTTAGAATATAAAAGGCTTGTCCTGTGAGCGTGGTTGGAGATGTGCATGGTAGCCCTGATTCTCTGTCCTGTGGGTGGTGCTAGAGAGTCTGCTGCTGCCACTAACAATAACTGTGTAGTTTTGGCTGCATTGCTTTCCTGGAAATTTGACATGGCTTTACCCGGCTATACTCTGTAGGAAGAACTCTGGCTGCCTCCCTCTCCTGACATCTTTCCATTTGGTCTCCATCAGCTTTCTGTAGCTGCTATTTCTAGTCAGTCTGAAATCTACTGCGCACACACACACACACACACACACACACACACACACACACACACACACACACACACACACACA